>NC_135174.1:30086377-30121377 GCF_041146795.1 Maylandia zebra | reverse complement strand
CTGTTAAATGTTCAGTTTCTATGCCATATGTTAAAACAAGATCTAGAGTGTGATTAAAGTGGTGGGTGGGTTCTTTTACATTTTGAGAGAAGCCAATTGAGTCTAATAACAGATTAAATGCCATGTTGAGGCTGTCATTTTTAGCATCTACATGGATGTTAAAATCACCCACAATAATTATTTTATCTGAGCCGAGAACTAAATCAGTCCCCATAGAGAAGAAATGTCCCCGCAGTATTGAAATGTCCTGGTGGTATAAAAATGTCCCCATGGTGTAGAAATTTCCCCATGATGCAGTAATGTCTCGATGGTGTTAAAATGCCATGGTAAAGTAGAAAAATCCCCACGATGTAGAAACGTGGTGTAAAAGTGTCCTGGTGATGTAGAAATTTCCCCATGATGTATCAATGTCCCCCTGGTGTAGATGTGTGCAGGTGATGTAGAAATGTCTTAGTTGGGTAGAGATGTCTGAGCACTTAGTTCATTTAATCTGTAAACAGGATGTGCTCTGAAAAGCTGGTCCAGCCAAATCCAGTCTATCATCAACCTAAAATCTGATCTACACTGTGTCTACATAACCATGTGCAAAGTGTCTTCGGCCACAGGTACCTGTGAGTTTGTTGAACCTTTTACCTTAGCATGCTAAGGTCCAGGCATGACTTCTTGAAGATGTTTAATAAAAAGCCTGTGTGCTTTTCCTCTGGTCCTCTGAGAGCATACTGAAGTCTGCATCACTGCACGGTTCAGCAGTTGCTCCTCAGCAAACAAGAAATTACTTCAGAGAGTGATCAGCACAGCACAAAACATCACTGCACCCACACAGAACTGTCCTCACAGAGCAAAGCAGTCTTCTCTGAGCAAAACTGTCCTCAAAGAGCAAAACTGTCTTCTCTGAGCAAAACTGTCCTCAGAGAACAAAACTGTCCTCACTGAGCATGACTGTCTTCACAGAGCAAAACTGTCCACACAGAGCAAAAACTGTCCTCAATAAGCAAAACTGTCTTCTCTGAACAAAAACTGCCCCCACAGAGCAAAAACTGTCCTCACTGAGCAAAACTGCTCTCACTGAGCAAAAACTGTCCTCACAGAGCAAAACTGTCCTCACTGAGCAAAACTGCTCTCACTGAGCAAAAGCTGTTCTCACAGAGCAAAACTGTCTTCACTGAGCAAAATTGCTCTCACTGAGCAAAAACTGTCCTCAAAAAGCAAAAACTGTCCTCACTGAGCATAAGTGCCCTCACAGAGCAAAAGCTGTCACCACAGAGCAAAACTGTCCTCATAGAGCAAAACTGTCCACACAGAGCAAAAACTGTCCTCAAGGAGCAAAGCTGTCATCACAGAGCAAAAACTGTCCTCAAGGAGAAAAACTGTCTTCACAGAGCAAAACTGTCCACACAGAGCAAAAACTGTCCTCAAGGAGCAAAACTGTCCACACAGAGCAAAAACTGTCCTCAAGGAGAAAAACTGTCTTCACAGAGCAAAACTGTCCTCACAGAGCAAAAACTGTCCTCAAGGAGCAAAACGGTCTTCTCTGAGCAAAAACGGTCCTCACAGAGCAAAAACTGTCCTCAATGAGCAAAACTGTCTTCACAGAGCAAAATTGTCCACATAGAGCAAAACTGTCCACACAGAGCTAAAAATGTCCTCAATAAGCAAAACTGTCTTCTGTGAGCAAAAACTGCCCCCACAGAGCAAAAACTGTCTTCACAGAGCAAAACTGTCCACATAGAGCAAAACTGTCCACACAGAGCAAAAACTGTCCTCACTGAGCAAAACTGCTCTCACTGAGCAAAAACCGTCCTCACTGAGCAAAAGTGCCCTCACAGAGCAAAAACTGTCCACATAGAGCAAAACTGTCCACACAGAGCAAAAACTGTCCTCAAAAAGCAAAAACTGTCCTCACAGAGCAAAAACCGTCGTCACTGAGCAAAAGTGCCCTCACAGAGCAAAAACTGTCTTCACAGAGCAAAACTGTCCTCATAGAGCAAAACTGTCCACACAGAGCAAAAACTGTCCTCAAGGAGCAAAACCGCCATCACAGAACAAAAACTGTCCTCAAGGAGCAAAACTGTCTTCACAGAGCAAAACTGTCCACATAGAGCAAAACTAACCACACAGAGCAAAAACTGTCCTCACTGAGCAAAACTGCTCTCACTGAGCAAAAACTGTCCTGACAGAGCAAAACTGTCCTCACAGAGAAAAAACTGTCCTCAATGAGCAAAAGTGCCCTCACAGAGCAAAAACTGTCCTCACAGAGCAAAACTGTCCTCATAGAGCAAAACTGTCCTCAATAAGCAAAACTGTCTTCTGTGAGCAAAAACTGTCCCCACAGAGCAAAAACTGTCTTCACAGAGCAAAACTGTCCACATAGAGCAAAACTGTCCACACAGAGCAAAAACTGTCCTCACTGAGCAAAACTGCTCTCACTGAGCAAAAACTATCCTCAATAAGCAAAACTGTCTTCTCTGAGCAAAAACTGCCCTCACAGAGCAAAAACTGTCCTCACTGAGCAAAACTGCTCTCACTGAGCAAAAACTGTCCTGACAGAGCAAAACTGTCCTCACAGAGAAAAAACTGTCCTCAATGAGCAAAAGTGCCCTCACAGAGCAAAAACTGTCCTCACAGAGCAAAACTGTCCTCATAGAGCAAAACTGTCCTCAATAAGCAAAACTGTCTTCTGTGAGCAAAAACTGTGCCCACAGAGCAAAAACTGTCTTCACAGAGCAAAACTGTCCACATAGAGCAAAACTGTCCACACAGAGCAAAAACTGTCCTCACTGAGCAAAACTGCTGTCACTGAGCAAAAACTGTCCTCACAGAGCAAAACTGTCTTCTCTGAGCAAAAACTGGCCTCAAAGAGCAAAACTGTCCTCAAAAAGCAAAAACTGTCCTCACAGAGCAAAAACCGTCCTAACTGAGCAAAACTGCCTCACAGAGCAAAAACTGTCTTCACAGAGCAAAACTGTCCTCACAGAGCAAAACTGTCCTCACAGAGAAAAAACTGTCTTCTCTGAGTAAAAACTGTCCTCACTGAGAAAAACTGTCCTCACAGAGCAAAAACTGTTCTCACTGAGCAAAAACTGTCCTCACAGAGCAAAACTGTCCTCACAGAGCAAAAACCGTCCTCACAGAGCAAAACTGTCGTCTGTGAGCAAAAACTGTCCTCACAGAGCAAAACTGTCCTCATAGAGCAAAAAACGTCCTCACAGACAGAAACTGTCGTCACAGAGCAAAACTGTCCTCAAAGAGCAAAAGCTGTCCTCACAGAGCAAAAACTGTCCTCACTGAGCAAAACGGTCTTCTCTGAGGAAAACTGTCTTCTCTGAGCAAAACTGTCCTCAATGAGCAAAACTGTCTTCACAGAGCAAAAACTGTCCTCACAGAGCAACAACTGACCTCACAGAGCAAAACGGTTTTCTCTGAGCGAAAACTGTCTTCACAGAGCAAAACTTTCTTCTCTTAGCAAAAACCGTCCTCACAGAGCAAAAACTGCCCTCACAGAGGAAAAACTGTCCTCTCTGAGCAACACTGCCCTCACAGAGCAAAAACTGTTTTCAAAGAGCAAAACGGTCTTCTCTGAGCGAAAACTGTCTTCACAGAGCAAAACTTTCTTCTCTTAGCAAAAACCGTCCTCACAGAGCAAAAACTGTCCTCTCTGAGCAGCACTGCCCTCACAGAGCAAAAACTCTTTTCACAGAGCAAAACTGTCTTCTCTGAGCAAAAACTGTCCTCACAGAGAAAAAACTGTCCTCACAGAGCAAAAACTGTCCTCACTGAGAAAAAACTGTCCTCACAGAGCAAAAACTGTCCTCACTGAGCAAAACTGTATTCTCTGAGCAAAAACTGTCCTCTCTGAGCAAAAACTGTCCTCACTGAGCAAAACTGTCCTCAATGATTAAAAATGTCTTCTCTGAGCAAAAACTGTCCTCACTGAGCAAAACTGCCGTCACAGAGCAAAAAATGTGCTCACAGAGCAAAAACTGTTCTCATAGAGCAAAACTGTCCTCATAGAGCAAAAACTGTCCTCTCTGAGAAAAACTGTCCTCACAGAGCAAAAATGGTAAATTGCCTTTATTTTTATAGCGCTTTACTGTTTGGACCCCAAAGCACTTTATACCATTACACTTGCCCAAGGACACAACAACCAAGACTGGCCAAACCAGGACTCGAACCAGCAACCTTCCGATTATAAGACGAACTGCCAACTCTTGAGCCACAATCTCCCCAACGTAGAGCAAAACTGTCTTCACAGAGCAAAAGCTGTCCTCACAGAGCAAAAACTGACCTCACAGAGCAAAACGGTTTTCTCTGAGCGAAAACTGTCTTCACAGAGCAAAACTTTCTTCTCTTAGCAAAAACCGTCCTCACAGAGCAAAAACTGCCCTCACAGAGGAAAAACTGTCCTCTCTGAGCAACACTGCCCTCACAGAGCAAAAACTGTTTTCAAAGAGCAAAACTGTCTTCTCTGAGCAAAACTGTCCTCACAGAGCAAAACGGTCTTCTCTGAGCGAAAACTGTCCTCTCTGAGCAAAAACTGTCCTCACGGAGAAAAAACTGTCCTCACAGAGCAAAAACTGTCCTCACTGAGCAAAAACTGTCCTCACAGAGAAAAAACTGTCCTCACAGAGCAAAAACTGTCCTCACTGAGCAAAAACTGTCCTCTCTGAGCAAAAACTGTCCTCACTGAGCAAAACTGTCCTCAATGATTAAAAATGTCTTCTCTGAGCAAAAACTGTCCTCACTGAGCAAAACTGCCGTCACAGAGCAAAAAATGTGCTCACAGAGCAAAAACTGTTCTCATAGAGCAAAACTGTCCTCATAGAGCAAAAACTGTCCTCACTGAGAAAAACTGTCCTCACAGAGCAAAAGCTGTCCTCACAGAGCAAAAGCTGTCCTCACAGAGCAAAAACTGTCCTCACTGAGCAAAACGGTCTTCTCTGAGGAAAACTGTCTTCTCTGAGCAAAACTGTCCTCAATGAGCAAAACTGTCTTCACAGAGCAAAAACTGTCCTCACAGAGCAACAACTGACCTCACAGAGCAAAACGGTTTTCTCTGAGCGAAAACTGTCTTCACAGAGCAAAACTTTCTTCTCTTAGCAAAAACCGTCCTCACAGAGCAAAAACTGCCCTCACAGAGGAAAAACTGTCCTCTCTGAGCAACACTGCCCTCACAGAGCAAAAACTGTTTTCAAAGAGCAAAACGGTCTTCTCTGAGCGAAAACTGTCTTCACAGAGCAAAACTTTCTTCTCTTAGCAAAAACTGCCCTTACAGAGGAAAAACTGTCCTCTCTGAGCAACACTGCCCTCACAGAGCAAAAACTGTTTTCACAGAGCAAAACTGTCTTCTCTGAGCAAAAACTGTCCTCACAGAGCAAAACTGTCTTCACTGAGCAAAAACTGTCCTGATAGTGCAAAACTGTCCTCACAGAGAAAAAACTGTCCTCACTGAGCAAAAACTGTCCTCACTGACCAAAACTGTCCTCACAGAGCAAAACTGTCTTCACAGAGCAAAACAGTCCTGATAGTGCAAAACTGTCCTCACAGAGAAAAAACTGTCCTCACTGAGCAAAAACTGTCCTCACTGACCAAAACTGTCCTCACAGAGCAAAACTGTCTTCTCTGAGCGAAAACTGTCTTCACAGAGCAAAACTTTCTTCTCTTAGCAAAAACTGTCCTCACTGAGCAAAAACTGTCCTCAATGAGCTAAAACTGTTTTCACAGAGCAAAACTGTCCTCATATAGCAAAACTGTCCACACAGGGCAAAAACTGTCCTCACAGAGCAAAACTGTCCTCAATAAGCAAAACTGTCTTCTCTGAGCAAAAACTGTCCTCAAGGGCAAAAATTGTCCTCACAGAGCAAAACTGTCTTCTCTGAGCAAAACTGCCCTCACTGAGCAAAAACTGTCTTCACAGAGCAAAACAGTCCTCACTGAGCAAAACTGTCCTCACAGAGCAACAACTGCCGTCACAGAGCAAGAACTGTATTCACAGAGTAAAACTGTCCTCGTTGAGCAAAACTGTTCTCACTGAGCAAAAACTGTCCTCACAGAGAAAAAACTGTCCTCACAGAGCAAAAACTGTCCTCACTGAGCAAAACTGTATTCTCTGAGCAAAAACTGTCCTCACGGAGAAAAAACTGTCCTCACAGAGCAAAAACTGTCCTCACTGAGCAAAAACTGTCCTCACAGAGAAAAAAACTGTCCTCACAGAGCAAAAACTGTCCTCACTGAGCAAAACTGTATTCTCTGAGCAAAAACTGTCCTCTCTGAGCAAAAACTGTCCTCACTGAGCAAAACTGTCCTCAATGATTAAAAATGTCTTCTCTGAGCAAAAACTGTCCTCACTGAGCAAAACTGCCGTCACAGAGCAAAAAATGTGCTCACAGAGCAAAAACTGTTCTCATAGAGCAAAACTGTCTTCATAGAGCAAAAACTGTCCTCACTGAGAAAAACTGTCCTCACAGAGCAAAAATGGTAAATTGCCTTTATTTTTATAGCGCTTTACTGTTTGGACCCCAAAGCACTTTATACCATTACACTTGCCCAAGGACACAACAACCAAGACTGGCCGAACCAGGACTCGAACCAGCAACCTTCCGATTATAAGACGAACTGCCAACTCTTGAGCCACAATCTCCCCAACGTAGAGCAAAACTGCCCCCTACACATCACAGAAATGTCCTCACTGAGCACAAAACATCGCACACACACACACATAAATGTCCATGTTTGCACAGCCTAATTTTCCACACACACACACACACACACACACACACACACACACACACACACACACACACACACACACACACACACACACACACACACTCTTTTCACCTCAGTCTGGATTTCACCCTTCCTCCTCCTCCTTCTCCTCCTCCCTCCTTCTTTCTTCTTTTATTCCACTCATTTTTACATTTACATCTCCTCCCTCTCCCTCCTGCCCCTCTCCAGGGAGGGACGGCAGATTGCTTTTCTCACCCTGCTGCTCTAAATGTCATTTTACTGAGAGCAGAAAGACAGAGGGGGAGGGACGGGGGACGTGGAGACAGGGACAGAGGGGAAGCTGGGCTGAGAAACACGATTGGACTCTTTTATTCACACGTTTGTTTTTAATAGGAAGTTCAGTTTGTTTAAACGGCTTCAGTCACCACCAACAGAAGACCTTTAAACTGTATTTAAAACACGGGCCGATTGTTACGATACAGAAACGTTGACGTCACAACAAGAGCCGAGGTCGACAGGTTTCACAGTGGACACAATTTCTACAAATGCAGATCATGGTGTTTCTGACTGATGGGACAGTTTGGAGATAACTTAATGATTTTGCTTGTTGCATGTTGAATCTTGTGCTACCTCAGACTTTAGATGGTTGAAATTCCCAGAATAAAGTTCAGTGGTGGTGGTGATATGTGAGAGCAGGACTCATGAATGAAATCGTGAAATATTTTTAAGAAAAGAATTGATAAAAACGCTCAGATCTTCCCCTAGTGGATCCATCGGTTGGAATTTCTTTAAGTTTAACTGAAAATTTTAGAACAAAACCTCTTTAAAGACCTTTAAGTTCAACTCACTGATGGATTAACGCTGGGACGGTCAGATTTATCTTCTTCGTTGGTGCCGTACAAAAGTATCCGCTGTAGTGTAGTTCTGTTACTGACCACCAGGGGGAGCTCCGGGCCTGTTGTGCCTCTGGCTCGGTGCTCTCACACTTTAGAGGAAAAAAAGACTTCTCTTCCTCCATTTCTTCTTCTCTCACATCTCCCCTCTGTCCCCCCCACCCCCTCCTCAGAGACTCGGTACACTCACACAGCAGCAGGCTCTTTGTTTGCAGTTTGCTGTGGTTTGTAACAGGAACATACCTCCACTCCACTGCACACTCCTCTGCCCTCACACTGACACTCGTAATAATAATAACTGTTCATTTAAAATCCCAAAGCAAACAAGTGAAGAAGTCAAAAGAATTAAAATAATAAATTCTAAACAGATCCATTAAAGTGTGACTGGATTTTATTTCATTGGGAGAAAGAAATCAGAGACACAAAACAAGCTGTTTAAAAATAAAAAAGTAGAAATGATTTTTCTGTCAAAAATGTTTTTCTTAAATAAAACAGGACTGCACTGAAAGCTGTTCCCAGCCTGTAAATAATCAAATGAAGAGTAAAAATTCAAAGCTTCTTCTCATTATCCACTCCATTTATATCTGTTTCAAATAAAATGTTTGTTATTTATTGTTCTCATAAAAACCAAATAAACAAAATAATAAGATGATGATAAATCCACCAACACGACTGAGAACTCAGAAAGAGAGGAGCGGTTTCATTGAATCAGTTTGAAGGTGAAACTGATGTTTGAGGCAAATAGAAGCACAAACCGAGTGCAGGATTTTCTTCTATTAGTGAGTCAACTTGGACAGTTTTTATCTTGCGTTCATGTTCATTCCTTCAGTGAATTAAAGCGCAGAAATGAAGATTTGTGCACGACTACACGTTCAGTAAAAACAGAAATCTGCAGGAAACAAAACAGCAACATCCAAAAGATTCATCTGCGTCTCAGACTCGCTGATCCTGGAGCAAAAACTGCAGACGAGCCCTGGTTTACACAGTATATGATCGGGATTTATTACTTTAAAAAACACACCCATCTCTTTAATATTTGACATTTATTCACACTAGAGTTCTCCTCTATATCATTACTGTGTATACAGAGGTGTGACCTGCATTCACCGACAAAATCATTTTTGGGTCGAGTCTCTGTGGAGTCGAGTCTGAATGACGTTAGACTGAAATCTGTGAAAGTGACGAAAACGCAAGGCGAACGTCAACTTTCCATCAACTCTCAGCTGATTCTGAACAAACTGGGAAAACTGAACACGGAGCAGTGTGAGGAAACAAACAAATAACAACAATAACAATAATAAATCAATAAATCAAAGGCAGCAAACAAACCTCCCGGGGAACGATTCAGACTGGATGATTGAGCTGGAGGCGAAGGATAAGTTAGTTGATAATGGAGCAACCAACAGGAAATAAAACCAAAACACTCAAAAAAATAAAACAGGAGATCATTGACGTGAAAGCTGAGAAAGGTGGAAGGACGACGACAAAGAAACGTGAGATCAAAACTCGTGTGTGAAAAACGAGCCTTCACAGAAAAGCACGCAGTGACAACAGGAAGCTGTTATCGTCCCAGGAAACACAGAGCTCTGTCGGTGATTATTACTCCTGAGAACCAGGAACCAAAGGGGTAAACGACTCTAAGGTGATCTGCTGTTTCGCTCAGGTCAAACAGGGGGCGTGGTTTTAAATCTGAGCGTGTGCCGCCTGGTTCAGGCTCAGATGCTGTGACGAGTCCTGCACGTGGCTGAAAGTGGCTAAATTAGGCCGAGCATGGGTAGATCGTGTGATGCAGGTGCACCACCGCCGTGCAACCGCTCACTGAAAACTGTTCAGTGCTGCGTGCGCTCAGAGTGGGTGTGCGTATAAATGAAATCAGCTTTTACTGGAGACGAGAATCTCTGTGAGCCGTCACTCAGGTGAGGGTCATGTGACTTGTGCTAGATGAGGCCTGAATGGAGTCTGCACGCACCGAAACTCAGCTCTGCAGGACATTTCTGTGAGTGTCTCACTGAAAAAACCTCTCAGATAGGCGAGAGGATGAAACCAAAGCCCATCAGGAGGTTACAGTCAGATCTGCTCGCGGGCCTGAGCCGAGCCTCATAATTAAACTAATTACAGACAAACAGGCTTTAATTGGAACACTTCTGATTAATTAATTAGGGAGCAGTCCAGCTCTGGTCTACAGACAAGAATATCACTGAACATGTGCTGCGATAAAAGCACGATGCTATCAGGAACCAATTACAGCCGTCTGTGTGACAGAGCGCCGATGAAGCTGACGGAATCAAACCGGTGGAAAAAAGAGGGAAACGTTCGAGGACGGTGGAAACAGTCTGCACGCCACGTGACCGAGAACATCAGGCTCAGGCTGAGCGAGCAGCAGCACGTCTCCGCCTCCACCGTTGTAGTTGTACTGCAGTACTTTGTACAGCTCAAACTTCACTGCAGGTTTCTGACAGTTTCTGAAAACAACACTAATGAATCCTGAGGAAAGGGCGGGTGGAGCTAAATCCGACTTTAGTCTGTTTGTTTCGGAGCATTTTCCTCCACGTGTCACTTCCTGTCCGTGTGCGTGCGCCTGCTGGCTGATAATTGGTTAAAACACACAAAGAGCCGAATAAATTAGCTCATCTGAGCGTCTCTGCGACTGTTTCCTGTTGCCAGGCTGCGACGATGATGGTGATGATGCGTTATTACCATGGTAATTGCTGAAGCAGAACAGTTGGAGACAGGCGAGGTCACAAAGGTCAGCCATCACTGAACACCGCCCCCTCCCCGTAAAGTTCTTTTTCTCGTTAACTTTTTTCTCTTTGCCTCGAAAACCAGACAACGACCCCTGAGCTCTGATTGGATGCTGACCCTCTGTCCTGCCTGGGCTTATCCAGTGAGAGCTCAGACAGCTTCTCTTTTGCCTCCTTCCTCTTCTTCTGTCTTGTTTCCTTCTGCCTAATCATATTTTCTTGCTCTTCCTTATTCTTATGCTTTGTTCGTTCTTCATCCTTGTCATCAGGTTTTTCTTCATGTACTTGGTCTCTCTGTGTTTGTTTCCCTCTCCCTCTTCTTCTTCACATTCTTTGTTTCCTCTTCTTCGGTCCCCGCTGACTCTCGCGTCCTCGCTGTGATAATGAAGTGTCATATTAACGGCAGACACTGTTAACGTCTCCTAACGCTGCCTTCGCGCTCACTGTTTGGCTTTTAATGACACTAATGCATTCAGTCTCTGCTTCCTGCTTCCCAGCCAATCACGGGAAAACCTCCTCTTCTCAGGATGGCACGGTGAGGTCAGATGCAGCCAATCAGGGAGCAGCAGCTGAGCTGCGGAGGTCAACGAGTCGTTTAGCAGCTGTGAAGTGAAGAGGCTCTGCACTAATGAAAGTGAAGAGCAGACACAGAGGTTTGCTCAGGCTGAATTTTTCTCCACAGGGCTGAAGTTTGTTTCTGGGTGTGGCAGATAAACACAAGGTCAGAGGTCAAAGGTCGTTTCTCTGGCTCTCATCCTGAAACATCTGTCTGAACCTGACGAAGCTTTATTTCTTGCAGTTAGTTTGGAAGTTGTGTGCAGCTGTAACTTGGTTAAAAGAATTAAAAGGGATCCAAGTTTTATTTTCTCATACCGTGTCCCACCTGCAAATTAGGGGCATAATACTATAAAAAAGACTTTGCCAGTGTGGTTCTTTATCACAACTGATCAAGATGGCAAAAGATTATCTGCTGCGAGGGCCATCCAGTTGATTTTGGAAGAGAGAGAGGCTTCGGATGATGATGTTGACAAAGAGGTTTCAGAATATTTCACATTTCTGAAAATTCAGAGTCTGACAGTGACTTTGAAGAAGAGGATGAGGTTGAGCACCATTTAGTAACAAAACAAAGACGAGTACCCCATCTGCTGCCAGCTCCAGGACCAGAACAAGCCCACCAGACAGCAAGTGAAGAAATATGGATGTCAATAACTGGTGACATTGAATGGTCTTCTTGCCCAAGAAATGAGCCACCCTGCAGAGCTGTTACTGTGATAAGCCAGGGCCAACACGGCTGAAGTTACTCATGTGCAGGACATCAAGTCTTCATTTGAGCTTTTCATCCCAGATTCCATCCAGAAAATTATTCTGGATTGCAGTAATCTAGAAGGAAGATGTGTTTTTGGAGAGAGGTGGAATGAGATGGACCAAATTTATCTAAGAACCCCAAAGGCCAACTTTGGGGTTCTTATCCTTGCAGGAGTTTTCAGGTCCAAAGGGGAATCCACCGAATCCCTGTGGGATTCAGAAACCGGCACGAACCTTTCCGTGCATCAGTGTCTCTGGAAAACTTCCACAAAATTTCCAGGATTATCCGTTTTGATAACCAAGACAACAGACCAGCTCGACGGCAGAGAGACAAGCTAGCTGCCATTAGGACAGTGTGGGATAAGTGTGTGCACCACCTCCCCCTGTTTTACAACCCTGGGCCTAATGTCACCATTGATGAGCAGCTGATCCCATTTAGTTGTGAAACATATTGCTTCACGTGTAAATGTGTTGTGTCTTTCCACTCACTCCACTTGATTATAGCTGATTTATTTTTTCATAACATTTTATAAAAAAAAACAAAAAAAAAAACGAGAAGCACATTAATTCATAAATGTGATCTAACAAAGGTAAAGGGAAAAAATTAACCATGTTTGCTGTTCATATGGTTTGTAATTGGGATGAAGTAAACATCTGTTGAGTAATTTAACATAAAATTGTTTGATAGTGTTAATTTGGAAAGCCAAAACTCTAGCGGGTCCACCAGACCCATGAACACTGGCTGAGTAACAAAAATATGAACACCACACAAGGTTTAAATGCAACGAGGCAGCAGCTATGGGATGAAGCTATAACACACCCACACACACACACACTGAGGATAATGTAGACAAACATGAACACACTCTGAAAGTTCTCAGGAATTCAGCTTCTAATCCACCCAGCAACACAGAGAAAATATCCTGATAACACACACACACACACACACACACACACACACACACACACACACACACACACACACACACTGTGAGGATAAACCCAGCTCTAATCCTGCTCAGGTGTAGGATTACAGGATCTTACTGGCTGCTGGTGTTTTGGACGGGTTTCTGTGAAGATGACGTTCCTCAGGGAAGGGTTCTCGGTCCTCTTTTCATTTGAAATCCTCCTGGTTGAATATTAATTTGCTATTTCTTGAGTTAAAATACACATGTGTACATTTTCTACTAGTGGCTTCTATTATGTAATAATGGATTGGATTGGATTTATAAAGCACTTTTCGAGACCCTCAAAGCGCTCTACCACCACAATGTGCCTCTACCACCACAAGGTGGCGCACCAAGAAATGTGCGTACCTCAGTTTGCTTTGTCAGGGAGCAGCTAGTCTGAATGTTTATGGACTTCACACTTTAAAGACCAGAACAGGAAGTGAATTTCTCCAGTGTGGGATTAAATAAAGTCTAAGTCTATGAAGCAAGCATCTACAGACACCTCAACTCTGAAAACGTGATCACGTTCTGTTGTTTGGGGCTAATAACTCCCAGAGTTATTGAAAGTGTGTCATGGGAAACATATCGTGAATATTACCCAGACTGCATTGTTTTCAGACCAGTTTGAATGTTGAACTCTTTCTCCAAATACACAGGTATACACAGGCTGACTCAGTTATACCCAAAAACTGAGATAAAACTTTTTCTACACTTCACTGAATTTTACTGCAGCTCCACTTTCACCAGCAGAAATCTGACTTCACTCTTCAAAAGAGTTGTCTTTAAATACAAATCATAAATAATAACCTGCTCCTAGAACAGCTCCTCTGACTGACCGTGAACACACTTTAATAGAAGATGTATACATGACTGTGACACACCTGGCTCCATAAATAAATGATGAAGAGTTCAGGTAAACATAAAAATAAACCTGATAAATAAAGACTGCAGGTAAATTAGGTAAATGTTGAGTTTTCCATCATTGCTGTGATAAAGAACTTAAAAATTTTCTCCTATAATAAGATTATTATCAGCATTTTCATGTTTTGTGATGAAAATAATTGTTTTGTGAAAATGATAACACAATTTGTTGGTGTCCTGTTTAACTTGCAGATTCAGATGAATCTCTGTTATTAACGTGATAATGAAGTTCATTTTATTATAGTATTATATTTTATGATTAACAGTAACGGCGAGCCTTTAAATGAAGGAGCAGAAGAAGAAACTGTAATAAAACCCTGGATGTCGTCTCAGCGTCATTTCACACTGTCTGCTTTTATTTCGGGGAAATGTTGAACTCTCCGCTCTGTTTGAACATCTTATTGCTGCACAGCGACAACAGCTTCTTCTTATTTCATCTTTTCCCTGTAAGAGCTCCCATTCACAGCTCAGAGCACAGATCCATCCATGCATCCATCATCCATCATCCATCCATGCATCCATCCATGCATCCATCATCCATGCATCCATCCATGCATCCATCATCCATCATCCATCCATGCATCCATCCATCCATGCATCCATCCATCCATCCATCCATCCATCCATCCATGCATCCATCATCCATCCATCCATCCATCCATCCATCCATCCATCCATCCATCCATCCATCCATCCATGCATCCATCATCCATCCATGCATCCATCCATGCATCCATCATCCATCCATCCATCCATGCATCCATCCATGCATCCATGCATCCATCCATGCATCCATCATCCATCCATCCATCCATGCATCCATCCATGCATCCATCATCCATCCATGCATCCATCCATCCATGCATCCATCCATGCATCCATCATCCATCATCCATCCATCCATCATCCATCCATCCATGCATCCATGCATGCATGCATCCATCCATCCATCCATCCATCCATCCATCCATCCATCCATCCAATCATCCATCCATCCATCCATCCATCCATCCATCCATCCATCCATCCATCCATCATCCATCCATGCATCCATCCATCCATCCATCCATCCATCCATCCATCCATCCATCCATCCATCCATCATCCATCCATCCATCCATCCATCCATCCATCCATCCATGCATCCATCCATCCATCCATCCATCCATCCATCCATCCAATCATCCATCCATCCATCCATCCATCCATCATCCATCCATCCATCCATCCATCCATGCATCCATCCATCCATCCATCATCCATCCATCCATCCATCCATCCATCCATCCATCATCCATCCATCCATCCATCTATCCATCCATGCATCCATCCATCATCCATCCATCCATCCATCCATCCATGCATGCATCCATCCATCCATCCATGCATCCATCCATCATCCATCCATCCATCCATCCATCCATCCATCCATCCATCCATCCATCCATCCATCCATCCATGCATCCATCCATCCATCTTAATTTATGTTTTTATGAAGAAACATCCTGCAACCTCTGGTTCCAACAGACAGTGCTTTAGTCCTAAAGTGACTCTGAATAAAGAGCTGGTTTTTAAGAGAATTTGCACTTGGCCTCTGGCTTTTTTTTTTTTTTTTTTTTTCCGCCTGTCCCGTTTGGTTCTTTTGCCATCAGAATTGTTGTCTAAAGGCAAAGAAAGATGCCCAATGGATTTACTTTACCAAATTGACCATCCCAGCCTTGCCATAATGGTCCATTTGATTCACCTTTTATTGTTTATTTTATTTTCACTTACTGAATATGGGACAGACTTGACTGGGGGAAAGAAGGGGAGAAAGAAAGAGGGAAAGAGAAACAACTGAGAAGAGGGACGGGGGAGAAGGGCAAAAACCAAAAACCAACAGAATGAGCAGAAAAAGAAAAAAAAAGAAGAAAAAAAGAGGAAAAAAATGCATATATCAATCACCTGGATCACCTGCTGAGAAAGAAAAAAGAAAACAAGCAGAAGAGAACAAGAGTAATAGAATAAACAACATCACAATGATATATGGGAATATGACAGTAAATACTAAATGTTAAACATTATTGTGCAGCACATAAGATCAACAGAACACAGTGTGCTTTGAGGTAGGAGCCAAAAAGGGTGTAGTTTGTGGGTGTGATCACCCGTGTGTACACCTGTGAGCATGGACGCGCTTGTTTTTTAAAAGGTTCCTTCATGTAATAATCTGCTAGAGGGTGTGGGGGGGGCACAGCCCCGTCCTCCAGGGCATGAAGCAGGTATGGAGGAGATCAAAACTCCAGACATCCAGAGGCCCCCAGAACACAAGAAACCAAGGAAGACCCACAGAGGGGCAGCCGCGCCACTGTCCCAGAAAGAGCTGAGGAGAGTCCCAGATGAGGGCTCACTCAGCAGCCGCGGAGCAGAAGCCAGGGGGGGTTGCAGTGACGCGCCCGTGAGCTCCGCCGGCAGCCAGCCGTGCCAGAGTGACCGAGCCCCAGGCCGAGAGGCCGGGGGCACCCCACCTCTGAAGTGGCCCGAGCGAGCCCCAGGCTCCAGGCCCCGACAAGCGGCCGCCAAGGAGTGAGCCGGTGTGTACCTGGACGCCCATCCCCGGACACAAAGAACCACCAACGCACCGACACCTGAGGGAGTCCGCCACTGGCAGGGGAAGTGGTGGTAGGGGGAGATAGGCCTCCATACCTTGGAGGGCCTAAGATGTCCCCAGAGAGGTGGCGCCTGATACCCAACCTGACATATAGACACAGAAATACAGGCACACACAGATACAAACATCCATTCCCACCCTCAGGCTCTCATATGCACTTACTCCACACTCAACCAACGTGGAGACAGACATAAAGAGACGCTGTACACACGATCACACTCCCCAAGCGTACTCTAAGCCCCGGGTCTAGGTACCCTTGCCCCTGGAGGGGGGGAACTGCACCCAGACCCAGGTGGTGTTACCCTTTTCCCTGCGGTGGGGGGAGGCAGACCGCCCCGACTCCGCAGCAGCAGGGAGGCCCCACACTCCAGACCGCAGTCGGACGGCCAACTCCTCCTCCTAGCCCCCCCGCTCCAGCAGGTCGCAGAGAATGGGGGTGAGAGAAGACTCCAAACCTCCCTCCACCCGCTCATTGTAGTGTTGATGCATGTGTGTTCTAAGGTGCATTTAAAACCCAGGAGGGCATGGAGCTACCTGCCAAGGAGCAGCAGGTAAGTGCATGGTCCCTCCTGCTAGCCCTCAATGTCTACGTGTATTTAACATTGAGAGGTGGGCAACGACGCCAGGGGTGAGGTGTACACCCTGATGGTAATTTGGACTCCGTGTATAGTGCCCACCCCCAAGATCCTATATGTATGTGTAATGAGAATGTGAGTAATGTGAATGTCTAAGTTGTGGGATAAAATTGAGGCAGAGGCAGCCAGAAGGGGACGGGGGGGTGGCCTCCTCTGCACCCTGGTGACATACCCCTACTCCACCTTGGAGTAGGGGTATGATGGAGATGGGGAGGGAAGGAAGGGAGGGGCAAGTGACCCCTCCCTGGGGCCAGCTCCCCCGCTGACCCCAGTAATAATAATAATAATAATAATAATAATAATGGATTGGATTTATATAGCGCTTTTCAAGGCACCCAAAGCGCTTTACAATGCCACTATTCATTCACTCTCACATTCACACACTGGTGGAGGCAGCTACGGTTGTAGCCACAGCTGCCCTGGGGCAGACTGACAGAAGCGAGGCTGCCATATCACGCCATCGGCCCCTCTGGCCAACACCAGTAGGCAAGTAGGGTAAAGTGTCTTGCCCAAGGACACAACGACCAGGACAGAGAGCCCGGGGATCGAACCGGCGACCTTCCGGTTACAGATACGCTTCCCAACCCCCTGAGCCACGGTCGCCCCAGTAGGCACCCCATACTCCGCGACCCGCCAGGGAAAGGGGGCCCAGGCCCATCCAGACCGGGGCCCAGCGCAGCAGCGCCTCCCGGCCCCACAGAGCCCAGGACAGTCCACCCAACCCCACCACAGAGAAAACTGCACCCACCCCACCATCCACTCTTCTTCCAGACTACATAAGACAATAAACACCCAGGCTGAGATCTACCTCCACCTCTCCTGTATCTCCCCCTCCTGTAGAGAGAGCCCCTGAGGAGAGGAAAGCTCCTGCAAGATGTGACAATCTTCCCCACCAGTTGAAGAGCCCCCCAGGTGGCTCGATGCACCGGCGGCACCCTGCTCCAGGGCTGGGCCCCCATGCACCCACCCGCCCACAACCCTGGCAACACACCAACCAGGACCCAAGCCCCGAGGCCCGGCCCCGGCCCCAGCCCAGAGACGGAGCGCCCCCAGAACCTCACGCCCATCCCGGACCCACCCAGGGGCAGCCAGGCTACCAGGTCAGTAACCCACGTCCGTCAGCACAGACCCTCCCCTAGTCCCGCTGCACGCAGCCGCGAGGAAACAGTCACCTGAGAGCCAACAGAGCCCCTAACCGGACATGACCGCTACCCCGGGTTGAGCCCCCCCAGGAAAATGCCTCCTGGGGAACCCCCCGACGCCCCAAGCCTGTCCCTACCCCCACACCAATCACAACATTGAAGGCGGGACCAAACTATGACCCCCCCACCCCCACTAGGTGATGGAGCTGATCAAAGGAGCCCAGAGCAATTGATCTGATGTGGTGGCAGAGGCTGTATCAAGACTAATGTAATCTAATAGATAATTTCTATATTGGTTAGAATTAAGATTATTTTTATTTTTCCAGTTCATGAGGACAGTTTTCTTGGCTATGCATAGGGCAGTGAAAACCATATGGGCGAAATTCTTTTCTGAAGTGACATTATCTAAGCTGCCCAACAAACACACTAAGGGGGAAGTTGGAATGTTACATTTCAGACACTTCGATAAGTCTTCACATATCTCGCGCCAAAACTTCTGAACTGGTGGACAGAACCAAAGAGCGTGGATATAATTGTCCGGTGAATTGGTTTGGCAGTGTGAGCAGTTGTTGGTAGACGTAAAGCCCATCTTGAACATCCGATGACCTGTATAGTGCACTCTATGTAATATTTTGTATTGAATTAATTGAAGACTGGGATTTCTAATTAGATGAAAGGTTTTTAAGCAAATCTGAGACCAGAAGTTTAGGTCTAAGTTAACTGATAAATCCGCTTCCCATTTTGCAATAGGAAGTGATATTGATTCATCTGTTTTAGAAAGCATTCTGTATATTTTGGATAGTAATTTGGGGGGTTTAAGAGTAAGAAATTGAACCACACTTGGTGGTGTTTGTAGTTCAACTTGACCCGGTTTAAATTTCTTTTTTACTATGGATTTAATTTGTTGATATTCTAAAAATCTTTTCTTGTTGATCCCATATTGTGTAACTAGTCCGTCAAATGAAATAAATTCTGTTCCTTCTAGTATATGTTCTAAATATTTGATTCCTTTATCACTCCAATCTGAAAAGTTTATCATATTATTGTTTTGTAATATGTCAGGGTTGTTCCAGATAGGTGTACGTTTGCATGGGATTAATGAAGACACCGTCAATTTTAGAAACTCCCACCATGCTGTTAGAGAAGAGCTGATGTTGATGCTTTTAAAGCATTCATGTCATTGGATGTTTGAGCTGATAAATGGTAGGTCTGAGATCTCTAGATTATTGCAAAGTGCTTGTTCTACATCTAGCCAAGGTTCATCTAAGAGGGTGTGTTTTAGCCATCCTGAGATAAACTGAAGCCTGTTGGCTAAGAAGTAGTGCTGAAAGTTAGGCAGTTCTAGTCCTCCTTTATCCTTGGTCTTTTGTAGTGTTTTTAAGCTTATACGTGGGGGTTTATTTTTCCAAAGGAATTTGGACATACATGAATCTAGAGATCTGAACCAATCTTGTGGCGGTTTAGTTGGGATCATTGAGAATAAATAATTTATTTTTGGTAAGACCATCATTTTTATAGCGGCAACCCTTCCCATGAGTGATATGGGTAGACATTTCCATCTAGCCAGATCATCTTCTACCTTCTTTAAAAGTGGGATATGGTTTAATTTAGTTAGATCTGCAAGCTTGGGAGAAACATTAATACCTAAATATTTTATATCTCCAGATTGCAGTGGTGTAGAAGAGGAATTATGGAGGGAGCAATTAATCGGTAGGACTGTAGATTTTGACCAGTTAATTGAGTAATCTGATATTCTTGCAAAAGAGTTTATCAATTCAATCACCCCAGAGATATTGGTTTGTGAATTTTGGAGAAAGAGTAACACATCATCTGCATAAAGGCTGATTTTATGTTCCGCGTTCTTGCATTTTATGCCCTTAATTACTGAATTCTGTCTAATTGCTGCTGCTAGTGGTTCAATAAAAATTGCAAACAGTGAAGGGGAGAGTGGGCATCCCTGCCTGGTGCCCCTCAAGAGACAGAAGCTGGAGGATGTCTGGTCATTTGTTCTGACACAAGCTGTTGGGGAATTATATAATATTTTTAACCAGTTTATGAAAGAGGATCCAAAACCAAATTTGTGTAAAGTTGCAAATAGAAATTTCCAGTTAACTCTGTCAAATGCTTTTTCTGCGTCTAAAGAGAATATTGTAGTTTCTAGGTTTTTACTGTATGAGTAGTCTATCAAATTAAGTAATCTACGTGTATTTGTTGATGAGCACCGACCTTTTATGAAACCAGTTTGGTCAGGATGAATTAAGAGGGGGGTTATTTTCTCCAGTCTCTTTGAGAGAGCTTTGCAGATTATTTTAAGGTCTACGTTTATAAGGGATATTGGACGATAGCTTGAGGGATATACAGGGTCTTTGCCTGGTTTTAGCAGGAGATTAATGTTTGCAGAATTCATATTTGATGGAAGTCTGCCCTTTTCTTTAATTTCCAACAACGTTCAGAAAACTGGTGCTAGAATCGACCAGAATTCTTTGTAGAATTCTGCAGGAAAGCCGTCTGGACCTGGAGCCTTATTATTGGGCATACTTATCAGAGCTTCCTGGAGTTCACCTGGTGTCAGTGGTGAATCCAGTGCCATTGCTTGAGTGTCCAATAATTTTGGAAGAGTTATGTTGTCCAAAAACTGATCAATTTCTTTTTTAGATGGGTTTATTTGTGGTGAATACAACGTTTTATAGAAATCCCTGAAAATGTTGTTTATTTGTATCGGGTCATATATTGTGTTCCCAGATGAATCTTGAACAGCACATATAGTTGTTTTTTCTTTATTTATTTTTAGCTGGTTTGCTATAAATTGTAAGCGTAGTCTTTGTACTAAGAATTTTGTTTTTTTATCAATTATCTCATTTAATTCTAGTTTTGTTTTGCGTATTTTGTTCAATGTTTCCTGATCTTGGTGGGACGCGTAGGCTTCTTCTAGTGATTTGATGTTTTTTTCTAATTCCTGAATATTTTTGTTTTCTTTTTTCTTTTTATGTGATGAGAAAGAAATTATTTTACCTCATCACAGCTTTCCCTGCTTCCCATAGAACAGAAGCTGATGTTTCGGGAGTGTCATTATAGTCTAAATATGAAGTCCACTCTTTTTAAAAATATTTAGTAAAGTCTTCATCTTTAAGTAGTGATATATTAAATCTCCAGTTTTTTCTTGGCGTAGTATTATTCTTGTGCATTAGTGTTAAAGATACAGGACCATGATCGCTGACAGCTATAGGATGAATCTCAGTGTCTGAAATGTCGTTCAGCAGTGAGCTGCCGACCAAAAAATAATCCAGACGAGAGTAAGAGTGATGGACATGTGAGAAAAAAGTATATTCCTTACTGGTGGGGTGAAGGGAGCGCCATGCATCGCAAAGACCAAAGTCGCTCATATACTGTTTGATTATATTTGTGGACTGCCAATTACGCTGAGTTCCCGCTGTATTGAGCCTATCCATGTCTTCATTTAGTCCAAGGTTGAGGTCGCCTCCAAGAACAAGTGTGCCATCTAAGTGTTCAGAGAGTGCACTGAAAAAACCGTGAAAGAATGAGGGATCATCAACATTTGGACCATATACACTTGCAATACATAGCTTTTTATCACGTATAGATAGTTTAATGATTAAGAATCTGCCCTCTGGATCTATAACTGTATCGAGTACTGTGAAATTAATATTTTTATGTATTAAAATTGCTGCTCCCCTTTGTCTAGAATTATAACAAGCTGAGAACACATTAGGAAACTCAGGTGTTTTAAGTTCATTCGAACCTCTAATAATAATAATAATAATAATAAATTTTATTTATGAGCGCCTTTCAAATCACCCAAGGACACTTTACAATAGGATAAAACACTTAGTAAAACAATGGCAGAATAAGAACAATAAAATAAAGCACAAGATAAAATGAACAAACAGTGGATTCACAGTGAATATGCAGATTTGAACAGATGAGTTTTGAGTTGGGATTTAAACTGGGGGAGAGAACCAATATTTCTTATTTCAGGGGGCAGAGAGCTCCACAGCCTGGGAGCAGAGCAGCTGTAAGCTCTGCTTCCCACGGTGGTGAGGCGGAAGGAAGGTACAGTAAGCTGGACAGAAGAAGAAGAACGAAGTGAACGGGCAGAACAAGTGGTGGTTAACAGGTCAGAAAGGTAAGAAGGAGCGAGGTTATGAAGGGCCTTGAAGGTGAGCAGAAGAAGTTTGAAAATTATCCGGAATTTCACAGGGAGCCAGTGAAGTTCCTGAAGAACAGGTGATGTGCTGGTAGGAGGGGTTCTGGTGATAATGCGAGCAGCAGAGTTCTGAACCAGTTGAAGCTTATGGAGGGATTTTTGGGGGAGACCATGCAGAAGAGAACTGCAGTAGTCAATACGGGAGGTAACAAGACTATGTACAAGAATGGACGTAGACTGGGTGGAAAGAGAAGGAAGCAATCTGTTAATGTTACGTAGATGGAAGTAGGCAGAACGGGTGAGGTTATTGATGTGTGATTTATAAGAAAGTGTACTGTCTAGGATGACACCAAGGCTCTTAACCTGAGGAGAAGGGAAAACTGTGGAGTTATCGATGGTAAGTGAGAAATGGTTTGCCTTCAAAAGGTTGGATTTGGTGCCAATAAGGAGGATCTCAGTTTTATCCTCCTTGAGCTTTAGAAAATTAGAGCTAACCCAGGATTTTAACTCGGATAGACATTCTGAAAGGGAAGAAGGTGGGAGGGAGGTCTGTGGGTCTCTTGTAAAAGGACAACATCTGCCTGTAGTTTTTTGAGTTGGTTAAATATTTTTAACCTCTTTTCTCTGGAGCCAGCTCCATTTATATTCCATGTAATGAACCTCAGTGTACCCATAGATGTTTGTGTATAACTAGGGATGTATGCTGTGTGCGTCGCTTAGCCAGGTGGAGAGAATACGTCACTTGTTCATAAATAAAGAGAAGGAGAGAGAGAAAAAATGTGTGGCGAGATGCTCCCTGAGTCTGACTTTGTGTATGCATAGTTACTAATATGAGTAGGCTTGGCTTAAGTGTGTGTGTATCTTATATGACTGTGTGCGCTGTCTGACTGATGTAAATGTGCTGCCGTTGAGCGCATGGTGCGTATGTGTCGAAATAAAGGATGTTTGTGGATGAGTGTCGAAGCAGGTGATCGAGGCAGTGAAAGGAATAAAGAAAGAAACCAAGGACAGGGGTGAGCAGCATAAAACCAAGAGGGGGAAAAGAGAGGAGGAAAAAAAACGAGAAGAAAAAAAACAAAACAAAACGTAAACATTCCACTTGGCCTCTGGCTAGTTTGGACCCGTCAAACCAGTCTAGGCCCTCTCAGACTGTACCAGGTTGTACCTCTATGATTGTCTAATGTTACGACTGCTTAAATATTTACAGTTATTTCCACACGTTTAACACGTCACAGTGGCCGTGTGACTGACAGACTAAGCATTGCTGTTCATGTAATAAATAATCAATTTTAATTGTTATTACCTGGAGTGAACGGAGCAGCTGAAGATGTGAGCAGGAGTCAGCGTGACTGAAATGGGCTCCAGTGTGTGCAGGATCATCTCCTCAGGTGTTTGAGCTCATCTTTAAGTTGGATATAACTGGTTATTTTCCCTTTTCTATGGCTAAGTTGCAGAATAAGGATGGACACTGATCCACTGCTGGAAGAAGAAGGATAGAAGATTTTATTCACCCATTGTTTCTGCCTCCAGCCATCCTCACACCTGCTGAGTAGTTTTTACCGCCTGAGCAAAACCAAAGTTCAAATCAAAGTAAAACTAAATTTAAACGTAATAACCATCGTTCCCTCCAGTCTCTAAATTCAGACGTTTCCTCCCTTTTATCCAAGTTGTGTGAATGCACAGCTCACAGTGTGTTTGTTACTTGGGATAAAACTGACGTTTGTTTCACAGAGTTAGAGATGAAATATACAAAAACTTACTGTGAAATGTAAGTTGTATTTTTTTTTTTTTAAAGACAGATCAGTGAAGGAAGCTGGTATAGAGAGAGGGGGAGACCGGCCGGGACTCGAACCCGGGCTGGCTCACCACTCAACGCGCTGATCTAAACTAGCGTTTAGCTGTTTATAACTGTTTATTAATCTGAGCCACGACTGCTTCAGTAAAGGTGATGCGAACACATCAGTTCCTGGACGTTTCCTAAAATCAGCTGATTCAAGAAGTTTCTGCAGGAAGTCGAGTGAGACGATCATCAAGAGGACGAAGAC
Source organism: Maylandia zebra (assembly GCF_041146795.1). Taxonomy (NCBI): domain Eukaryota; kingdom Metazoa; phylum Chordata; class Actinopteri; order Cichliformes; family Cichlidae; genus Maylandia; species Maylandia zebra. The sequence continues at coordinate 30,097,207 of NC_135174.1, read as the reverse complement.
TCTGCATCAGCCTTCATCTCCAAAGCTTTCATTCAGCTGATTTACTCTGTGATGTCGTCACAACACACCACACTGAGGGCGTGTGTGTGTGTGTTCCTCACACACCTCCAACAGGTAAATTGGTGAGACTTTACCTCCAGCCCCTGCTCCCCTGCTCCTGCCCTGTGATTGGCTGAGCTCTGTTTAGACTGACACGTCTCCAGAGTGACAGATTGATGAGACGGATGCCTCCACACACACACACACTCTCACACACGCTCACACACATCTTATTTACATGTTCAGGTCTGAATCCAGGGACAAACCGGTGTGAGCGGAAACAAAGACTCTGAGCTGGTCGGATATCAGCTGCAGACGTTCAGCTTCCTTCGTTTACGTTAACGTCAGGTCGCTTGTTGTTGTTGAGTTATGACGATGGACAGCTCGTCCCTGTGAAATCAGGAGAGGAAAGAGACGAGCAGATGTGTGACAACAGGAGAAAATGTCGGTTTGAGGTGAGCAACTCCCAACAGCAGTGAAGGATACAGCGGACACCTGAGGGGAAGGCGGACTCATTAGAGACTCACCTGCACTAATCTTGGAGGGTTAATATTTTTGTTGAAAGGAGCGAACTTCATGAAAGTTTATTTTATTGATGGATCTGTGGATCTTTATAACTTTTACTCTTGCAGGCCATAAAATTCATAGGGGAGACTCCAGCTGCTGCCACACTGCAGCATTTTCAGCAGCTGCTCGTGCTCACATCATCCATCTGAGTGAGATGGTGGGAGCAGACGTGGATGTAGATGTCTGAGATTAGCTCTGATGTGGAACGGAAACACATACAGCATCTTAATTTCCCACTGAAACATGTTGAAGGCGTTCGATATGAGAAACGCATGTTTTCCTGCATCAGAAGGCCCGAGTAGCTGCAGATCTGTGATAATGGGCTCAGCGCAGCATGTCTGAAGTGTTCTCTGTGATCTCTGTCATGTTTAATGAGGAAGTGTAACCCCGTTCTTTCTCTCCACCTGTGCAGGCGTGTCAGATCAAACGCGGTCTACATGCAAACCAAACAACCTGTGAAATGTCATCGCTCTCACACGCAGAGCGCCGGCGTTCGCGGCCCATCGCCGCTAATGAGCGGATGTTACGTGTTAATCCATCCAGGTGGAAAGTGTCTGACACTGAGTGTGTTAACCTGCTGTACGAGCAGGCGTTGCACTTCAGCCTGCTCTCTGATCCTCTTCACACTCTTCATCCCAACACCTGATGTACAACATCTGGCTCAGCCACATCTGGACCAGCACACGACGTCAGCAGCGACACAAGCAAACAGCTGGTGCCAGGAACAATGAACAAAAGGCTCCATGTCCTCACCTTGCTCTGACCGAAGCTGGTGTTTGATCCCAGTCATCCCAGAATGATGCTTCAAACTGAAAGAATCCAACAAGTCCACACTCACGTGTGCTAGCACACATCTCTGAACTAACTTTTAGGATCATGTCAGAGGTGGTCTACAAAAAGGGAAAAACCTGTAGCAGTGCCAGAAAACAGAGAGAGCGAGTAAAGAACCCAAACAACCAAGGGTGAACAAATCAGACCACACATGTGCAGAGTTGGGACCAGGAGTCTTCTGTCCTCCTGTTAACCCCCATAAAACACCATCAGAGCAAAAAACAACTTTTACATAAAAAATCACAAAGACAGAACAATACAGTAAATCAACAGCACCAAAGAGTAAAACAGTGAAATGTGGATTATTCAACATTACGTCTCTCTCTTCCAAGTCTCTGTTAGTACATGACTTAATAACTGATTAATAACCTTGCATATTGAAAGAGTAGTTGTCAAACAGCTAACAGATCATCTGCAGAGGTTTATTGGAAGAGTTTCAGTCAGGTTTCAGAGCTCATCACAGCACAGAAACAGCTTTAGTGAAGGTTACAAATGATCTTCTTATGGCCTCTGACAGTGGACTCATCTCTGTGCTTGTCCTGCTACACCTCAGTGCAGCGTTCGATACTGTCGACCATAATATCCTATTAGAGCAATTAGAACATGCTGTAGGTATTACAGGTACTGTGCTGCAGTGGTTTGTATCATATCTATCTAATAGACTCCAGTTTGTGCATGTAAATGGAGAGTCCTCTTCACACACTGAGGTTAATTATGGAGTTCCACAGGGTTCTGTGTGTGTGTGTGTCTGTGTGTGTGTGTGTGTGTGTGTGTGTGTGTGTGTGTGTGGGCGGGTGGGTGGGCAGAGAGGCCGTCTCCTAAAAGCCAGAATAAATATTAAAAGCAAATGAATATTTTATTCAGGATAAATTATGATGGAGTGCTTCTGAAAGCCTGCACCATGTGTGTGTGTGTGTGTGTGTGTGTGTGTGTGTGCGTGTGTGCGTGTGTGCGTGACTGTGTGTGTGTGTGTGTGTGTGTGTGACTGTGTGTGTGTGTGTGTGTGTGTGCGTGTGTGCGTGTGTGCGTGACTGTGTGTGTGTGTGTGTGTGTGTGTGTGTGTGACTGTGTGTGTGTGTGTGTGTGTGTGTGTGTGCGTGTGTGCGTGTGTGTGTGACTGTGTGTGTGTGTGTGTGTGTGTGTGTGTGTGTGCGTGACTGTGTGTGTGTGTGTGTGTGTGTGTGTGACTGTGTGTGTGTGTGTGTGTGTGCGTGTGTGCGTGACTGTGTGTGTGTGTGTGTGTGTGTGTGTGTGACTGTGTGTGTGTGTGTGCGTGTGTGTGCGTGTGTGCGTGACTGTGTGTGTGTGTGTGTGTGTGTGTGTGTGCGTGTGTGCGTGACTGTGTGTGTGTGTGTGTGTGTGTGTGTGACTGTGTGTGTGTGTGCGTGTGTGTGCGTGACTGTGTGTGTGTGTGTGTGTGTGTGTGACTGTGTGTGTGTGTGTGTGTGTGTGTGTGTGTGTGCGTGACTGTGTGTGTGTGTGTGTGTGTGTGTGACTGTGTGTGTGTGTGTGTGTGTGTGCGTGTGTGCGTGTGTGCGTGACTGTGTGTGTGTGTGTGTGTGTGTGACTGTGTGTGTGTGTGTGTGTGTGTGTGCGTGTGTGCGTGTGTGCGTGACTGTGTGTGTGTGTGTGTGTGTGTGTGTGCGTGACTGTGTGTGTGTGTGTGTGTGTGTGTGACTGTGTGTGTGTGTGTGTGTGTGCGTGTGTGCGTGACTGTGTGTGTGTGTGTGTGTGTGTGTGTGTGACTGTGTGTGTGTGTGTGCGTGTGTGTGCGTGTGTGCGTGACTGTGTGTGTGTGTGTGTGTGTGTGTGTGTGTGCGTGTGTGCGTGACTGTGTGTGTGTGTGTGTGTGTGTGACTGTGTGTGTGTGTGTGTGTGTGTGTGTGTGCGTGTGTGCGTGACTGTGTGTGTGTGTGTGCGTGTGTGTGTGACTGTGTGTGTGTGTGTGTGTGTGTGTGTGTGTGTGTGCGTGACTGTGTGTGTGTGTGTGTGTGTGTGTGTGTGCGTGACTGTGTGTGTGTGTGTGTGTGTGTGTGTGTGTGTGTGCGTGACTGTGTGTGTGTGTGTGTGTGTGTGTGTGCGTGACTGTGTGTGTGTGTGCGTGACTGTGTGTGTGTGTGTGTGTGTGCGTGACTGTGTGTGTGTGTGTGTGTGTGTGTGTGTGTGTGTGTGTGTGTTAATAATGCAGCAGTGTGTGTCAGTAATGGTGTATTGTGATGTCAGAGCGACCATGTTTGTTGAACATGTGACAGCCGCTCTGATGACACGTGTTAATGTTTCATCGCACGTCTGGGCGCATTTAGATTCACTCGCCACACGAAACGTTCATGCTGATGCTCCAACTGTTTACGCCGCCCAGCTGTCAAGCTCTTCAGCAGCCAATCAGGGCAGAGCTCACAGGAAGTGCGCACACCTGAGGGCTTCTTGTTCTTTAAAATAGGTTCTTTAGAAAGCCAAAAATGACTGAACACGAAGGTAACATGAGCAGATAGCACAAACATGCTAAGGGACGGCTGTGTTAGTTCAAAAGCTAATGTGTACACTTATGTCTGCAGTTCGATTTAGTTAAATATGAACACAACGACAGCAGAAGTGCTGTCACGTGTCTGCACAGACGGAGTGGACCAACGTGTTTATTTGGTCGTTCAATAAAAGGATTCAGTCTATGTTCACGTTTGCAGTTCTGTCTTCCTATATAATATTTGACATTTAAGCAAACCAAACAGTTTTGAAAATATTTGTGGGTGTTTATTTGTTTTGTACTACTTGAACACTAAAGGCCGTCCAATGAGACGACAGAACCAGCAGTGGCCCACTGCTCATTTCAGTTTGACCCCCCTGTGTTAGAGTCCTCTAAAACAATATGTTCACTGATTATGTCACAGCTTTACCTATCTATTTATCTTTTTCTCTCACCTCACTGACGCTTCATGAGAGAGCAAATGCCCAACATCAACATTAAAGACCAAATGACACTCATAAGTCACCTGGTCAGGTTGTCAGTGTCTGCTTTCAGGTCCCAGCACAGCGTGGAGGCTGTCATCGGTGATGCGTGATCTGCGCTTCGTCTTGTTTGCATTCATAACTGGAAACACCTATCAGGAGAGATCGTTTTCTGTCCATGTCCCAAACATGGACAGAAAACAATCTGCATGAAGGCGGAGCTGTGGCATCAACCCAGCAGGCAGTAGACGCTAAGAGTCCTTGATTGAAGCATCCTGTCACTCCATCTGAAGGTGCTGAGGTGCACTGCAGACATCGGCCGTGAAAGGATTGGTAAAGACGTCAAAACCAGATTGCTGCGCTTTAAAGGCAGAGAAGATCAAACGTAGTATTAACCATCTCAGTTTGGTAGCCAGCCTAGAACAGCAAAAAAAAGCACTGCATAATTTCCACTTGTGCAATTTGATCATCACTACTGGTGAGCTGCGTCACCTTGGTGGATGATAATTTCAAGGTTCAAGGTTCAAGGTTCAAGGTTCTTTATTTGTCACATGCATAGTTATACAAGTATAACACACAGTGAAATGTAGCCTGACACGCTCCTCGACATGTGCAAAAAAAAAACCAAAAAAAATTGGGGGGGTGTAGAGGAAAAACATTATATATATATATATATAAACAAATATGTAAGACTGCGTTCTTCCATTTGTGCAACATCTCTAAAGTTAGAAATATCCTGTCTCAGAGTGATGCTGAAAAACTAGTTCATGCATTTATTACTTCCAGGCTGGACGACTGTAATTCATTATTATCAGGATGTCCTAAAAACTCACTGAAAAGCCTTCAGTTAATCGAACATCAGAACCCTCTGAACATTAGAAATATCTCAATGTGGGTATCAAAGAAGAGGGGCCTGAAAACTGAAGGCTCTGCCTCCCATTCTACTTTTAAATACTCTAGGAACAACAAGTAGGCCTGCAGAGCGAGAGCCAAGTGCTCTAATAGGGTGATATGGTACTACAAGGTCATTAAGAGAAGATGGGGCCTGATTATTTAAGACTTTGTATGTGAGGAGCAGGATTTTGTTCAGAGGGTTCAGATGTTTGTGTTGACAGTTCCTGGTGGAGTCTCCTTGAATCCTCCTTGAAAGTTTTAGGATGCGTGTCAAACTCAAGGCCTGCGAGCCAAATGTGGCCCACCACATCATTTTATGTGTCCCATTAGAGCTTTTGCATGATTGTCTCAAAATAAGTGAACTGTATGTTGCTCAAAAAGCACACGTTGATCATAAATACATCTTGCACATTCACATGCCATCGCCCACGTCCTACACACCACTCTCAGCCATGTGGACAAGAAACAGGGTAACTATGTGCGAATGCTGTTTGTTGATTACAGTTCAGCGTTTAACACAATAGTGCCCTGCAGACTGTTCACAAAGCTGAGGGATCTGGGACTTAACAGCCGTCTGTGTGCATGGGTGTTGGACTTCCTCACTGGCAGAACTCAGGTGGTGAGGGTGGGCAGGTGCTTCTCCAACAGCATCACCATCAACACAGGAGCACCTCAGGGATGTGTCCTCTCGCCACTGCTCTACTCCCTCTACACTTCAGACTGTGTGGCCACCCATGGCTCCAACACCATTGTGAAGTTTGCTGACGACACAGTGGTGTTGGGTGCCATCTCCAACAACGATGAGGCGGCCTACATGGATGAAGTGAAGAATCTGGCATCGTGGTGCCAGGACAACCACCTCCAGCTGAACGTCAGCAAGATCAAGGAGCTGGTGTATTTTTGTATTTATTTATTTATTTATTGTCATTGTCAAGAACAATGAAATTGCATTTGGGGCTTCCATACAACCCAAAAAAAAGAAGAAAATAATAAATACCCCTTAAAACCCAAGTGTACATATTTAACCCAGTGTGACTCCAATGCAATAAGACAATCCTTAGCAATAATGTTCGTAGAAATTCAGACAAAGACCTGAGAAACATGACAAAATACAACAATGCAACCCATTCAATATTATTGTACTGTGAGATATGATATCAGATATGATAGTTATCTATTTAAGAAAGAGGGGGGGGGGGGCAGGAGGGGGAAGAGAATAAAGATATGATGCACCAATGCAGACCAGTTCATTGCTATTAAGAAGTTGGATATGGTTATTGTCCGTGAGAGGGGGGCAGAGAGTTCAGGAGCCTCACAGCCTGTGGATACAGGCTGTTGGCCAGTCTGGATGTTCTGGCCTGTATAGACCTGTACCTTCTCCCTGAGGGCAGCAGATGGAAAAGGTGGCGCGCAGGGTGATGTTGGTCCCGCAGGATACTGTGCACCCTCCTCAGACAGCGAGTGGGGAAGATATTACTGATCTCTGGCAGACTTGTTCCAATAATTCTGCCAGCTTCTTTCACCACCCGCTGGAGTGCTTGCTGATCGGTGGTGGTGGACTTCAGAAGGGGTCAGCATAGAGACTACAAGCCCATTATCATCAATGGAGCTCCAGTGGAGAGGGTGCAGTCCTTCAAGTATCTTGGTGTCCACATCTCCTCAGACCTGACATGGGCTGACCACATTCAGGTCCAGACCAAAAAGGCTAGGCAGTGCCTGTATCACCTACGACAACTGAGGAAGTTCAGGGTCTCTCCAAAGATCCTCAGGATCTTCTATACAGGCGCTGTATACAGGCGCTGTATACAGGCGCCGTAGCCGGTTACCAAGATTACGTGAAGTACCCTCCACATCCTCTCGAGCTCTTCTCTGAGCCCTTGGTATTTCTCCAGCTTCTCGTGTTCCTTCTTCCTGATATTGCTGTAATTCGGAACCGCTACATCGATCACTACGGCCGTCTTCTTCTGTTTGTCTACCACCACTATGTCCGGTTGGTTAGCCACCGCCATTTTGTCCGTCTGTATCTGGAAGTCCCACAGGATCTTAGCTCGGTCATTCTCCACCACCCTTGGGGGCATCTCCCATTTTGACCTCGGGACTTCCAGGTTATACTCGGCACAGATGTTCCTGTACACTATGCCGGCCACTTGGTTATGGCGTTCCATGTATGCCTTGCCTGCTAGCATCTTGCACCCTGCTGTTATGTGCTGGATTGTCTCTGGGGCATCTTTACACAGCCTGCACCTGGGGTCTTGCCTGGTGTGATAGACCCCAGCCTCTATGGATCTTGTGCTCAGAGCTTGTTCTTGTGCTGCCATGATTAGTGCCTCTGTGCTGTCTTTCAGTCCAGCTTTGTCCAGCCACTGGTAGGATTTCTGGATATCAGCCACCTCCTCTATCTGCCGGTGGTACATACCGTGCAGGGGCCTGTCCTTCCATGATGGTTCCTCCTCTCCCTCCTCTTTCTTGGGTTTCTGCTGCCTGAGGTATTCACTGAGCACTCGGTCAGTTGGGGCCATCTTCCCAATGTATTCTTGGATGTTCCTTGTCTCATCCTGGACTGTGGTGCTGACACTCACCAGTCCCCGGCCCCCTTCCTTCCGCTTAGCGTACAGCCTCAGGGTGCTGGACTTGGGGTGAAACCCTCCATGCATGGTAAGGAGCTTTCTTGTCTTTATGTCAGTGGCTTCTATCTCCTCCTTTGGCCAGCCTATTACCCCAGCAGGGTACCTGATCACGGGCAGGGCGTACGTGTTGATGGCCCGGATCTTGTTCTTACCATTCAGCTGACTCCTCAGGACTTGCCTGACCCTCTGCAGGTACTTGGTGGTTGCAGCCTTTCTAGCGGCCTCTTCATGGTTCCCATTCGCCTGTGGGATCCCCAAGTACTTGTAACTGTCCTCTATGTCTGCAATGTTGCCTTCTGGTAGTTCAATCCCCTCAGTTCTGACTACCTTCCCTCTCTTTGTTACCATCCGACTACACTTCTCCAGTCCGAACGACATTCCAATGTCATTGCTGTATAGCCTGGTAGTGTGGATCAGTGAATCGATGTCTCGTTCACTCTTGGCATACAGCTTGATGTCATCCATGTACAGGAGGTGGCTGACAACTGCTCCGTTCCGTAGTCGGTATCCGTAGCCAGTCTTGTTAATGATCTCACTGAGGGGGTTCAGGCCTATGCAGAACAGCAGTGGGGACAGAGCATCTCCTTGGTAGATCCCGCACTTGATGGTGACTTGTGCTATGGGCTTGGAGTTAGCCTCTAGTGTTGTACGCCACATCCCCATTGAGTTCCTGATGAAGGCTCTTAGGGTCCCATTGATCTTGTACAATTCTAGGCATTCCAGTATCCAGCTGTGGGGCATTGAGTCATAGGCCTTCTTGTAATCAATCCAGGCAGTGCACAGGTTGGTCAGTCTGGTCTTGCAGTCTCGGCTGATTGTTCTGTCTACCAGTAGCTGGTGTTTTGCGCCTCTGGTATTCTTGCCAATTCCTTTCTGTGTCCCACTCATGTATTGACCCATGTGCCTGTTCATCTTAGCCGATATGATGCCTGACAGGAGCTTCCATGTAGTACTGAGGCAGGTTATTGGTCGGTAGTTGGAGGGGACCGCTCCCTTCTTGGGGTCCTTGGGGATCAGGACCGTCCGACCTTCAGTTAGCCATTCCGGGTGTCTCTCGTTAACTAGCAGCTGGTTCATTTGTGCTGCCAGACGCTCGTGGAGTGCAGTCAGCTTCTTCAGCCAGTAGGCGTGAACCATGTCGGGCCCTGGTGCTGTCCAACTCTTCATACTGGAGACCCTTTCTTGGATATCTGCCACTGTGATGGTTACTGGACCCTGTTCAGGGAGGTCGCTGTGGTCTGCCCTCAGATCCACTAGCCACTGAGCATTGCCGTTATGGGTTGCGTCCTTCTCCCATATGCTCTTCCAGTATTGCTCCGTCTCCAGCCTTGGTGGTGCTGTTCTCTTATTGTTCCCTTGCCACTGAGAGTACACCTTTGCTGGTTCTGTGGAGAACAGCTGGTTTATTCTCCTGCCTTCTATCTCTCTGGTGTACCTCCTCAAGCGGCTGGCCAAGGCTGTGAGTGTTTGCTTGGCAGTTTCCAAGGCCTCAGGTATGGACAGCTTGCTGTATTTCTTAGGCACCTTATTTGTCGCACCTTTCTGCAACTCCGTTAGTTGGCTAACCTCCCTCCGTGCTACTTTGATCTTGCCCTCTAGCCTCCTTCTTCATGGAGGGTACTGCCCCTTGTCGCTGTTCAACTTGTAGCCAAGCATCTCACTGATCACTGTTGCCGTATTGTAGATCAGCTTGTTAGTGTCGGTAATCGTGGTTGTAGGTATTGCCCGTAGTGCTGCATTAACATCATCTAGCAGACCTTCTGAGGGTACTTCACGTAATCTTGGTAACCGGCTACGGCGCCTGTATACAGCGCCTGTATACAGCGCCTGTATAGAAGATCCTGAGGATCTTTGGAGAGACCCTGAACTTCCTCAGTTGTCGTAGGTGATACAGGCGCTGCCTAGCCTTTTTGGTCTGGACCTGAATGTGGTCAGCCCATGTCAGGTCTGAGGAGATGTGGACACCAAGATACTTGAAGGACTGCACCCTCTCCACTGGAGCTCCATTGATGATAATGGGCTTGTAGTCTCTATGCTGACCCCTTCTGAAGTCCACCACCACCGATCAGCAAGCACTCCAGCGGGTGGTGAAAGAAGCTGGCAGAATTATTGGAACAAGTCTGCCAGAGATCAGTAATATCTTCCCCACTCGCTGTCTGAGGAGGGTGCACAGTATCCTGCGGGACCAACATCACCCTGCGCGCCACCTTTTCCATCTGCTGCCCTCAGGGAGAAGGTACAGGTCTATACAGGCCAGAACATCCAGACTGGCCAACAGCCTGTATCCACAGGCTGTGAGGCTCCTGAACTCTCTGCCCCCCTCTCACGGACAATAACCATATCCAACTTCTTAATAGCAATGAACTGGTCTGCATTGGTGCATCAAATCTTTATTCTCTTCCCCCTCCTGCCCCCCCCCCCCTCTTTCTTAAATAGATAACTATCATATCTGATATCATATCTCACAGTACAATAATATTGAATGGGTTGCATTGTTGTATTTTGTCATGTTTCTCAGGTCTTTGTCTGAATTTCTACGAACATTATTGCTAAGGATTGTCTTATTGCATTGGAGTCACACTGGGTTAAATATGTACACTTGGGTTTTAAGGGGTATTTATTATTTTCTTCTTTTTTTTGGGTTGTATGGAAGCCCCAAACGCAATTTCATTGTTCTTGACAATGACAATAAATAAATAAATAAATACAAAAATACACCAGCTCCTTGATCTTGCTGACGTTCAGCTGGAGGTGGTTGTCCTGGCACCACGATGCCAGATTCTTCACTTCATCCATGTAGGCCGCCTCATCGTTGTTGGAGATGGCACCCAACACCACTGTGTCGTCAGCAAACTTCACAATGGTGTTGGAGCCATGGGTGGCCACACAGTCTGAAGTGTAGAGGGAGTAGAGCAGTGGCGAGAGGACA
>NC_135174.1:30053877-30081377 GCF_041146795.1 Maylandia zebra | reverse complement strand
CCCAAGATGCATGTTTGGACTGTTCAGCTAGGGGCAGAAACGGGACTGAAGCAAAAGATTATGTTTAAGCAGAAATTTGGAAAGGCTCAGATGTTCAGTAATGACTTTCAGCAGATGTTCAAGAAGGCTCTTTGGCAGATGTTCAGTGATGACTTTCACTTTCAGCAGCTGTTCAAGAAGGATCTCCAACAGATGTTCATTAATGACTTTCAGCAGATGTTCAAGAAGATGCAGATGTTCAGTAATGACTTTCACTTTCAGCAGATGTTCAAGAAGGCTCTACGGCAGATGTTCAGTAATGACTTTCAGCAGATGTTCAAGAAGGATCTCCAACAGATGTTCATTAATGACTTTCAGCAGATGTTCAAGAAGATGCAGATGTTCAGTAATGACATTCACTTTCAGCAGATGTTCAAGAAGGCTCTTTGGCAGATGTTCAGTAATGACTTTCAGCAGATGGTCAAGAAGGCTCTCCGGCAGATGTTCAGTGATGACTTTCACTTTCAGCAGCTGTTCAAGAAGGATCTCCAACAGATGTTCATTAATGACTTTCAGCAGATGATCAAGAAGGATCTCCAACAGATGTTCAAGAAGATGCAGATGTTCAGTAATGACTTTCACTTTCAGCAGATGATCAAGAAGGCTCTCCGGAAGATGTTCAGTAATGACTTTCAGCAGATGTTCAACAATGACTTTCAGCAGATGTTCAAGAAGGATCTCCAACAGATGTTCATTAATGACTTTCAGCAGATGATCAAGAAGGCTCTCCGGAAGATGTTCAGTAATGACTTTCAGCAGATGTTCAACAATGACTTTCAGCAGCTGTTCAAGAAGGATCTCCAACAGATGTTCATTAATGACTTTCAGCAGATGTTCAAGAAGGATCTCCAACAGATGTTCATTAATGACTTTCAGCAGATGTTCAAGAAGGATCTCCAACAGATGTTCATTAATGAATTTCAGCAGATGTTCAAGAAGGCTCTCCGGCTGATGTTCGGTAATGACTTTCAGCAGGTGTTCAAGAAGGATCTCGGGAAGATGTTCAGTAATAACCTTCAGCAGATGTTCAAAAAGGCTCTCCAACAGATGTTCATTAATGACTTTCAGCAGATGTTCAAGAAGGATCTCCAACAGATGTTCATTAATGACTTTCAGCAGATGTTCAAGAAGGCTCTCCGGCTGATGTTCGGTAATGACTTTCAGCAGGTGTTCAAGAAGGATCTCGGGAAGATGTTCAGTAATAACCTTCAGCAGATGTTCAAAAAGGCTCTCCAACAGATGTTCATTAATGACTTTCAGCAGATGTTCAAGAAGGATCTCCAACAGATGTTCATTAATGACTTTCAGCAGATGTTCAAGAAGGCTCTCCAGCTGATGTTCATTAATGACTTTCAGCAGATGTTCAAAACGACTCTCTGGCACATGTTCTTTAATGAGTTTCAGCAGGTGTTCAAGAAGGCTCTCCGGCAGATGTTCATTAATAACCTTCAGCAGATGTTGAAAAAGGCTCTCTGGCAGATGTTCAGTAATGAGTTTCAGCAGGTGTTCAAGAAGCCTCTCTGGTAGATGTTCATTAATGACTTTCAGCAGATGTTCAAGAAGATGCAGATGTTCACTAATGACTTTCACTTTCAGCAGATATTCAAGAAGGCTCTCCAGCAGATGTTCATGGAGGATCTCTGGTAGATGTTCAGTAATGACCTTCAGCAGATGTTCAAGAAGGCTCTCCGGCAGATGTTCAGTAATGACCTTCAGCAGATGTTCAAAAAGGCTCTCCGGCAGATGTTCTTTAATGAGTTTCAGCAGATGTTCAAGAAAGCTCTCCGGCAGATGTTCAGTAATAACCTTCAGCAGATGTTCAAAAAGGCTCTCCGGCAGATGTTCAGTAATGACTTTCAGCAGATGTTCAAGAAGGCTCTACGGCAGATGTTCAGTAATGACTTTCAGCAGATGTTCAAAAAGGCTCTCCGGCAGATGTTCAGTAATGAGCTTCAGCAGATGTTCAAAAAGGCTCTCTGGCAGATGTTCAGTAATGACTTTCAGCAGATGTTCAAAAAGGCTCTCCGGCAGATGTTCAGTAATGAGCTTCAGCAGATGTTCAAAAAGGCTCTCTGGCAGATGTTCAGTAATAACCTTCAGCAGATGTTCAAAAAGGCTCTCCGGCAGATGTTCAGTAATGACCTTCAGCAGATGTTTAAGGAGGATCTAAAACAAACAGGACTTCACTGAGGAGCTTTTGTCCACACATTCATAAGCCAACATCTACAAACTTCCACCTACACACCTGCATGTATGAATACATCCATAATGTAAGAGTTAAATAGAAAAGCAGGGAAGTGTGCGCTGTGGGGGTCACTGTAAGTCAAGTAAAGGTGTATGTGTGAGAAATCTTCTTCATTAGAGTTATAAAAGAGAAACATGAAAATACATAAATATTAAACATTCATCAGATTTAAAAACAGTTTTACAGACCTTAGTTAATGCTACAATAAAATGTACTGAACATAACACATAAACACCCCACAGGAATCTGGTCATACTTATTCACTTCAAGGTTGGCACGACCCTTTAAAATCTGCTGGTACACCCACAAGTTAATTATTCAGCAATAAACATCCAACAAAATCAATATTTCCTTACAAATGGTGAACTCTGGAGTGCAGCCATCACCCCAACAGTCAAGCAATTCAACCTCAAACATAAAGAGGTTCATGGATCACCTGTGCTTCATAAACTAAAGAAAAACTCACAGCTTGCTTGACTGAACTCTGCCTCAGTCCACAAAAGTAAAACCATCAACAGCAGGGATCAGTTTTTACTGGTTCATAGTAAACTGGTAAAAATGATGGTTGAGGGCTAGAAAATGCCCCTTCCCCACATTAATGCTGCACGCTGCATGCTGAACACCTACCGACAGATGCAAAGGGGTCCTTTACAGATGGTCCTCTGGTGCACCCAGTCCTAGACTTTATTAATGCCCCTACATGCTCCATAGAAATTCTCAAAAATTCATCTTTTCAGACAGATATTTTTTTGTGTGGAACATCATCCTACTTTCACGGCTGTAGAAGGGCTGTATAAGGTCTAAAACAGACGTTTGTCTCTGGTCAAATTTAGTGAAACTCGTCCCCATATTGCAGCTAAATAAAGACTGTCACTCGGTAACAAGGTTCAGCCCATAAATTAATGTTCATGGACCTCTGTACCTTGTGGATTGACACAGTCTTACAGCAGTCTGTAAGATAGTCATGTAATCGATCAGTTCCTGGACATGAATCCTGAACAGAATGCTCAATTTATGAGACGTCTGCGGGCTTGGCCAAGCAGCATTATTTTATCCTCTGGGGATGAGAACAGAAAGTGGGTGGGGACAGGTGCATCTGCTCCCTCAGACCACGCCCCACAGGTCAGATGTATCTGGTTGGTTCTGGACTAGAAAAGTCTTTGACAGATACCCTAAATATAAAAAGGCAGTTGGTCTGAGTTTAGTCTGATTTGGTACAAATTCAACCACATACATTGGGAAGCTTATCTTGTAACCAGAAGGTCACCGGTTCAATCCCCAGCTCTGTCTGTCCTGGTCGTTGTGTCCCTGGGCAAGACACTTCACCTACTGGCTACTGGTGATGGCCAGAGGGGCCGATGGCGCGATATGGCAGCCTCGCTTCTGTCAGTCTGCTGTCGCTACAACTGTGGTTTGCCTCCACCAGTGTGTGAATGTGAGAGTGAATGAATAGTGGAATTGAAAAGCGCTTTATGAATGCAATCCATTATCAAAACAACCCCATACAGTCTCAACACCCATCCTTCACCTTTTCAGATCAGTTTTAACATCAGTGTCATACCTTTGTCATCTCGTTAAACGCGTTTGGAGGGTGTTTCTTCTGTTTTCACGTCTGTACTGGACTAAATGTGCACACATATTTGGACTAAATGAAGTCCAGTAAGGAAACATCCGAGCTGCTTCCTGATTGGTGGTTCATCTCTGCCCGTCATCCTCTGGACTCAAAGTTCTTCACCAGTGAGCATGCTCTCTCAAATCCTCCTCCTCTTCCTCACCTCCTGACACATGATTACACTGCTACTGATGGTGTTGCCATGGTGATAATTAACACTAATCACCAGAGGATTGTTGTCACCATGGCAACAGTGGGAGCAGCAGAGGTGATGCGGGGGGGCATTTAAAGACAGTGGTCACCAGGGAGAGAGAAAGAGGGAGGAGGTGTTTAATATTCAGAGAATTAACTGCAGCAGGAAATGAAAGCGATGAAGAGGAGGGTTTGTTATTGTTCTTAAAGCATCATAAACAGAAACCGCACTGAGGATTTCTGCAGTCTGTGAAACGCTTTCTATGCCTTCCCTCCATCAGCCCGAACATTTAAAGCAACATATTTATAAATCCCGCGTCACTTCAGAGGCCCTCATCCCCTCCAGGACTCCTCACAAACTCCTGATGTTTCAGATCTGATTCGGCTCATTGTGAAATAATCCGTCCACCTCATGGAAACAGGATCTTCTCTGGAGCACAGCCTCCACATCGAGGTGGAAAGCTCAAACAGCACTAGGAGGCAGGTCCTCTTCGCTTCTTTGTTGAACACATATTAATAGCCCTGCCTCAGAAGCCCGTTTAAGCAGAAATAACTTCCTGTAGGCGTTTTGCATAATGGTCCATCTCCTGCTAATTATTCCACAAAGCTTCCACGTCTGCTTTGAACCTTTCCTCGGTGGATCAGCTGTGAGCTTGCACAAACTCTTTGATGAGATGCAGAGTTCATAAACTCTCAGGACTGACGCACTTCGCTCTGATCGCTTAGGTCTGACGATTCTCTTCATCATAATCATCATTAGCAGATGTTTCCCACAGGTTTAGATTCTGTTGGGGTCGGAGCATGAACATGTGCTCCACATTAGTGAATAATTACAGTTTCTGTTTCTCCTGTGCAGTCTGCCATCAGTGGATGTTTTATGCTCTTCTGTTTCCCGAGGTGTTAATTATTGCCAAACTACCATCTTTGCCGAACCCTCGCAGACTGAAATGAAAGTAAAGAGCAAAACAGAAAGGTCCCAGCAGGGACCACAGGCCACAGGCTGGTCCACAGGTGGACCATGGGCTGATGAACCTGCAGACCCTCTAGCCTCTGGATTTGATGGTCACTCCAACGGCATGGGAACCCAGACAGCACCATTACCCATAGGGGAGCCGGTACCTGTCTTCGAATGCCATCAGGTGAGATCCACGCTCAGGAGGATCAATGTTAACAAAGCAGCAGGACCAGACATGGTTCCAGGACACATGCTGAAGTCATGTGCCCACCAACTGGCGGGGTGTTCACCAACATCTTCAATCTGTCTCTGCAGCAGGCTGCAGTCCCAACATGCCTCAAACCAACTACCATTATTCCTGTGCCCAAAAGACAGTCAGTAAAATGTCTGAATGACCATCGCCCGGTCGCTCTGACACCAATTATCAGGAAGTGTTTTGAGAGACTCGTTCTTTCACACATCAAGGCCAACATCCCTGCTGACCTGGACAGCCTACAGTTTGCTTACTGCAGGAACAGATCAACAGAGGATGCTGACTCAATCACACTTGACACCAGCCTGACTCATCTGGAGCATCCCAATACATATGTTAGGATGCTATTTGTAGACTTCAGCTCGGCATTTAACACCATTGTGCCAAACAAACAAGCTGAATGACCTGGGACTAACCACCACACTTTGCTCATGGATGTTTGATCTCCTCACAAACAGGCTACAAAAGGTCAGGGTGGGCAACCCTACATCACCTGCTATCACCATTAACACAGGAGCACCACAGGGCTGCGTTCTCAGAGTCCAGCTCTTTTCACCCTATTCACACACCACTGCAAACCCATCCACTCCTCTTCTAACACCACAGTGAAGTTTGCTGATGACACTACAATAGTGGGAAGGATATCAGACAACAACGAGTCTCACTGCAGAGAGGACGTCCAACATCTAATCGGATGGTGTGGAAACAACGAGCTGGTTCTGAACACTGCCGAAACAAAGGAGATCGTTGTAGAGAGAGAAGAGCCAAGAAAACAACACGACCACCCCTCCACATACATGGTGAGGAAGTTGAGGGTGAATGACACTAAATTCCTGGGCCTACACATAACCAAAGATCTCACATGGACTAATAACACATCCCACTCAGTGAAGAAAGCACAGCAGAGACTTTTCTTCCTAAGAAAACTTAAAAAAGCAAATGTGCCAACCAGGCTCTCAGTAAACTTTTACAGGAGCACTGCAGAGAGCATCCTCTGTAACTGCATCACAGTGTGGTGCTTCAGCTACACTGCAGAAAACCGTCGAGCTCTGACCCGGACCGTCAAACTGCCCAGGGGATCATTGGACCCAAACTCCCGAATCTCCACACGGTCTATACTACAACCCATCCAGGCCACAGACTTTTTGTACCCCTCCCATCAGGGAAGAGATACAGGCCAATCAGAAACCCGCACGAACAGACTAAAGAGCAGCTTTTCCCCAGAGCTGCAGCCTGTGTCACCCGTCCCCCAACACACCATAGCTAACTCTCCCTCTCTCTCCTTTACCCCATATTATGTCTGCTGCTAATGTACAAAGTCATTTACTGGGTATTAATGTTTGCACCAAACCACCACACTATAAATACTGTTATATTATGTTATAGTGTTTGCGCTCAAACTATCATATTGTAAATACTCTTTTATATATACATATATATATTTATATATATATATATAGCAGCTGGATAGCGTAGTGGTTAGACTACACGCCTTTGGAACAGAGGATCGCAAGTTCGATTCCTTCCTGGAGCGTCTGTATCCAGTAAGGGTCCTAAGGCTAGACCCCCTATGCTAAGCAAGCCTACCGCAGACATGAGCGAGACAGATAAATATGAAGGCATGCCGGCTCGGACGTCGCCCGGATCAACAAGGTCCGCGTCAGGTGTTGAGGAACCAGGGCACCCTGACGAAAAGTGGGCTACTGGAACAAGAAGGCATCGGTGGGCAAGAGACGAAAACAGGGCGTTGTTGGAATGCTAGATATCATCACCCCCACCCGAGATTGGGTACATAGCCCCAAGTGCGATAGGAGAAGGATCGTTGAGTGCGAGAGGAACTGACCTGAAAAATAGGATCATGGCCAAGCTTGAAACCTGGATCCCCCGTAGCCGGTTACCAAGATTACGTGAAGTACCCTCAGAAGGTCTGCTAGATGATGTTAATGCAGCACTACGGACAATACCTACAAGGCAAGGCAAGTTTATTTGTATAGCACAATTCAACAACAAGGTGATTCAAAGTGCTTTACAGAGACATTAGAAACAAGAACAAATAAAAAGCATAAGTCTCCTGCTTACAACCTTCTCTTCATGATTCAACAATTAAGCATGTCAAGAAAACAGTGTAACACATTCCCAGCAGATCAAGGATACAGAGTGATGCACATTTATCTAATGAACTAATATGTGAATATGTTCTGTTAACTCAAAAGTATAATGAGAACTACACTACATACAGCTCACACACTCTATATTAAAGGGTATAATGTGATCTACAGCAGTATTCTAATTCAACTACTTTGATTACATATATAAGGTAACATATAATAACAGAATAATCTAATAAGGGCAAGATCAAAGTAGCACGGAGGGAGGTTAGCCAACTAACGGAGTTGCAGAAAGGTGCGACAAAGAAGGTGCATAAGAAATACAGCAAGCTGTCCATACCTGAGGCCTTGGAAACTGCCAAGCAAACACTCACAGCCTTGGCCAGCCGCTTGAGGAGGTACACCAGAGAGATAGAAGGCAGGAGAATAAACCAGCTGTTCTCCACAGAACCAGCAAAGGTGTACTCTCAGTGGCAAGGGAACGAACAGCACCACCAAGGCTGGAGACGGAGCAATACTGGAAGAGCATATGGGAGAAGGACGCAACCCATAACGGCAATGCTCAGTGGCTAGTGGATCTGAGGGCAGACCACAGCGACCTCCCTGAACAGGGTCCAGTAACCATCACAGTGGCAGATATCCAAAAAAGGGTCTCCAGTATGAAGAGTTGGACAGCACCAGGGCCCGACATGGTTCACGCCTACTGGCTGAAGAAGCTGACTGCACTCCACGAGCGTCTGGCAGCACAAATGAACCAGCTGCTAGTTAACGAGAGACACCCGGAATGGCTAACTGAAGGTCGGACGGTCCTGATCCCCAAGGACCCCAAGAAGGGAGTGGTCCCCTCCAACTACCGACCAATAACCTGCCTCAGTACTACATGGAAGCTCCTGTCAGGCATCATATCGGCTAAGATGAACAGGCACATGGGTCAATACATGAGCGGGACACAGAAAGGAATTGGCAAGAATACCAGAGGCGCAAAACACCAGCTACTGGTAGACAGAACAGTCAGCCGAGACTGCAAGACCAGACTGACCAACCTGTGCACTGCCTGGATTGATTACAAGAAGGCCTATGACTCAATGCCCCACAGCTGGATACTGGAATGCCTAGAATTGTACAAGATCAATGGGACCCTAAGAGCCTTCATCAGGAACTCAATGGGGATGTGGCGTACAACACTAGAGGCCAACTCCAAGCCCATAGCACAAGTCACCATCAAGTGCGGGATCTACCAAGGAGATGCTCTGTCCCCACTGCTGTTCTGCATAGGCCTGAACCCCCTCAGTGAGATCATTAACAAGACTGGCTACGGATACCGACTACGGAACGGAGCAGTTGTCAGCCACCTCCTGTACATGGATGACATCAAGCTGTATGCCAAGAGTGAACGAGACATCGATTCACTGATCCACACTACCAGGCTATACAGCAATGACATTGGAATGTCGTTCGGACTGGAGAAGTGTAGTCGGATGGTAACAAAGAGAGGGAAGGTAGTCAGAACTGAGGGGATTGAACTACCAGAAGGCAACATTGCAGACATAGAGGACAGTTACAAGTACCTGGGGATCCCGCAGGCAAATGGGAACCATGAAGAGGCCGCTAGAAAGGCTGCAACCACCAAGTACCTGCAGAGGGTCAGGCAAGTCCTGAGGAGTCAGCTGAATGGTAAGAACAAGATCCGGGCCATCAACACGTACGCCCTGCCCGTGATCAGGTACCCTGCTGGGGTAATAGGCTGGCCAAAGGAGGAGATAGAAGCCACTGACATAAAGACAAGAAAGCTCCTTACCATGCATGGAGGGTTTCACCCCAAGTCCAGCACCCTGAGGCTGTACGCTAAGCGGAAGGAAGGGGGCCGGGGACTGGTGAGTGTCAGCACCACAGTCCAGGATGAGACAACGAACATCCAAGAATACATTGGGAAGATGGCCCCAACTGACCGAGTGCTCAGTGAATACCTCAGGCAGCAGAAACCCAAGAAAGAGGAGGGAGACGAGGAACCATCATGGAAGGACAGGCCCCTGCACGGTATGTACCACCGGCAGATAGAGGAGGTGGCTGATATCCAGAAATCCTACCAGTGGCTGGACAAAGCTGGACTGAAAGACAGCACAGAGGCACTAATCATGGCAGCACAAGAACAAGCTCTGAGCACAAGATCCATAGAGGCTGGGGTCTATCACACCAGGCAAGACCCCAGGTGCAGGCTGTGTAAAGATGCCCCAGAGACAATCCAGCACATAACAGCAGGGTGCAAGATGCTAGCAGGCAAGGCATACATGGAACGCCATAACCAAGTGGCCGGCATAGTGTACAGGAACATCTGTGCCGAGTATAACCTGGAAGTCCCGAGGTCAAAATGGGAGATGCCCCCAAGGGTGGTGGAGAATGACCGAGCTAAGATCCTGTGGGACTTCCAGACACAGACGGACAAAATGGTGGTGGCTAACCAACCGGACATAGTGGTGGTAGACAAACAGAAGCAGACGGCCGTAGTGATCGATGTAGCGGTTCCGAATGACAGCAATATCAGGAAGAAGGAACACGAGAAGCTGGAAAAATACCAACGGCTCAGAGAAGAGCTCGAGAGGATGTGGAGGGTGAAGGTAACGGTGGTCCCCGTGGTAATCGGAGCACTAGGTGCGGTGACTCCCAAGCTAGGCGAGTGGCTCCAGCAGATCCCGGGAAAAACATCGGAGATCTCTGTCCAGAAGAGCGCAGTCCTGGGAACAGCTAAGATACTGCGCAGGACCCTCAAGCTCCCAGGCCTCTGGTAGAGGACCCGAGCTTGAAGGATAAACCGCCCGCAGGGGCGTGCTGGGTGTTTTATATATATATATATATATATATATATATGTATATTTCTTACTGTGTTAGTGCCTTCTTTTTACTTTATATTTTATACTTTTACTACGTGTACTATGATTATTATGTTACTATGCTGCTTCTTGTTTTATTGCTGCTGGCCTCTGTGAGCTACCAAACAAATTTCCTTGTATAATTACATTGCCAATAAAGTTCTTTATCTTATTTGTACACTGTAGGGCTCTGAATCTAGATGGTCACCTCTCGAGGAGCCTGACACTGAGTTTTATTAGACTACGGGATGGGAGCGCGCTGGATCGGCGAGGTGCCTGCAGTGAACAGGATGCCACTCCCATCTTTGGCGGTGAAAACAGACCTCAAACAGCAGGACGGAGCAGAGACGTCAGGTGGCCGTAAAAAGAAGCAGCTGCTAATATTTGACCTAAATCGAGCTCGAGCTGCAGAGAGGAAGGTTCTGTGAGAAGAACTCGACTTCTGCTCCCGTGCTGGATGCCATTTTGTTTCTTCCTCCCCCCTGTGGGCTTTAACCTCCAACAGACCACAATGGATGACCTGAACAACACCCCACGAAGTTTTAGACACAGTGCCATTGTTTGTGCTCCACGCCGAGCTGCAAGGGCTCAGTGTGAACCTGTGGGTTGCTCTCTGTGTGGGATAAAATGAAATCAAGATTATTTACTTAATGACATGTGTGTTAATGTTAGAAATCGAACCTGAATGAGTTTCAGATTAGTCCTGTTTTCTGTGTTTGAGCATTTATTGACGGCCTGTCGCCATCGTTTCAGGTCTGGACCAGTTTTCAGTTTGAAGGGAGCAGACTTCAGCGGCATGCACGCGGCGATGTTCAGTGTGAAATTAAACTGCAAATGATCGACAACAACAACAACAACAACACGTCTGCCTCTGCTAAAGGAAGTAAGGATGACTCCACACACACACACAGAGGAGATGTGGAGTGTGTCGGCGGCGTCCAGTGGGACGGAGCTGAGATGTGAGACTCTGAGGTCGTGACCTCGTCTTATTTGTGAGTGTGAGACACTTTCAGCTCGCTCAATTATCATACTACACACCCACAGTGTGTGTGTGATTGAGTGAGTGTGTGTCTGTTGAAGGAAAAAACTGTGTGTGTGTGATATTTTAATAGCAGTGAGGCTGCTGGTAATTAAAGTCAAATTGTGTTTCCAGGCGCAGAACACACACACACACACACACACACACACACACACACACACACACACACATATACACACATACACACACAGACACACTCACACACAGACACACACACACACACGCACAGACACACTCACACACACACACACACACATACACACACACACACACACACACACACACACACACAGAGACACACTCACACACAGACACACACAGACACACACACACACACACACACACACACACATCTGTGTGTGAGTGTGTGTGTGTGTGTGTGTGTGTGTGTGTGTATGTGTGTGTGTGTGTGTGTGAGTGTGTGAGTGTGTCTGTGCGTGTGTGTGTGTGTGTCTCTCTGTGTGTGTGTCTTCTTATCTTGAACAGGTTGTTCTCATTTGTGGTAACACTTATTAATACGACTGTGACTAACGACATAATTCGTCTGTAATTAAACTGAATATAAATGTATTTTATTTGAAACTACTATATAGTAATATTTACCTACAGATATTTAAAGGTTTAATCCAAATTGCCCATAGGTGTGAATGTGAGTGCGATTGGTTGTCTGTCCCTGTGTGTCGGCCCTGCGACAGACTGGCGACCTGTCCAGGGTGTACCCCGCCTCTCGCCCTATGACAGCTGGGATAGGCTCCAGCGCCCCCCCACGACCCTGAACAGGATAAGCGGACGCGAATGGATGGATGGATGGATGGATATTTAAAGGTACACTAGTATACAGAGGTAATGAGTCAGATTTTTACAGGAAACAAAGACATGATTATATAGTATGCAAATGTAAGTACTCCCTAAATTCAGTGTATTTTATCGGACAAACACAATTTATATTGGTCATTTTAAATTCTGCACAATTTTTTGGTAATTTTGTGCAAAAAACAACCAATATTTCCACATCATACATCATAAGTATGGTGTATTTTTATATGCCGTGCGCTGTATATGTGCTGGCTTAACCTGCCTGACTTGCAGGTATTTTACAGGAAAGGACGCACTTCATGTGGTGAGAATGGAAGGAAATAGTTAGACTTGGGTCTATCATCATTAGGGCACAGGGAGTGCAGAATTATTAGGCAAGTTGTATTTTTGAGGAATAATTTTATTATTGAACAACAACCATGTTCTCAATGAACCCAAAAAACTCATTAATATCAAAGCTGAATGTTTTTGGAAGTAGTTTTTAGTTTGTTTTTAGTTTTAGCTATTTTAGGGGGATATCTGTGTGTGCAGGTGACTATTACTGTGCATAATTATTAGGCAACTTAACAAAAAACAAATATATACCCATTTCAATGATTTATTTTTACCAGTGACACCAATATAACATCTCCACATTTACAAATATACATTTCTGACATTCAAAAACAAAACAAAAACAAATCAGCGCCCAATATAGCCACCTTTCTTTGCAAGGACACTCAAAAGCCTGCCATCCATGGATTCTGTCAGTGTTTTGATCTGTTCACCATCAACATTGCGTGCAGCAGCAACCACAGCCTCCCAGACACTGTTCAGAGAGGTGTACTGTTTTCCCTCCTTGTAAATCTC
Organism: Maylandia zebra; assembly: GCF_041146795.1. Lineage (NCBI taxonomy): Eukaryota > Metazoa > Chordata > Actinopteri > Cichliformes > Cichlidae > Maylandia > Maylandia zebra. The sequence continues at coordinate 30,068,402 of NC_135174.1, read as the reverse complement.
ACATTTGATGATGGACCACAGGTTCTCAATGGGGTTCAGATCAGGTGAACAAGGAGGCCATGTCATTAGTTTTTCTTCTTTTATACCCTTTCTTGCCAGCCACGCTGTGGAGTACTTGGACACGTGTGATGGAGCATTGTCCTGCATGAAAATCATGTTTTTCTTGAAGGATGCAGACTTCTTCCTGTACCACTGCTTGAAGAAGGTGTCTTCCAGAAACTGGCAGTAGGACTGGGAGTTGAGCTTGACTCCATCCTCAACCCGAAAAGGCCCCACAAGCTCATCTTTGATGATACCAGCCCAAACCAGTACTCCACCTCCACCTTGCTGGCGTCTGAGTGGGACTGGAGCTCTCTGCCCTTTACCAATCCAGCCACGGGCCCATCCATCTGTCCCATCAAGACTCACTCTCATTTCATCAGTCCATAAAACCTTAGAAAAACCAGTCTTGAGATATTTCTTGGCCCAGTCTTGACGTTTCAGCTTGTGTGTCTTGTTCAGTGGTGGTCGTCTTTCAGCCTTTCTTACCTTGGCCATGTCTCTGAGTATTGCACACCTTGTGCTTTTGGGCACTCCAGTGATGTTGCAGCTCTGAAATATGGCCAAACTGGTGGCAAGTGGCATCTTGGCAGCTGCACGCTTGACTTTTCTCAGTTCACGGGCAGTTATTTTGCGCCTTGGTTTTTCCACACGCTTCTTGCGACCCTGTTGACTATTTTGAATGAAACGCTTGATTGTTCGATGATCACGCTTCAGAAGCTTTGCAATTTTGAGACTGCTGCATCCCTCTGCAAGATATCTTACTATTTTTGACATTTCTGAGCCTGTCAAGTCCTTCTGTTGACCCATTTCGCCAAAGGAAAGGACGTTGCCTAATAATTATGCACACCTGATATAGGGTGTTGATGTCATTAGACCACACCCCTTCTCATTACAGAGATGCACATCACCTAATATGCTTAATTGGTAGTAAGCTTTCGAGCCTATACAGCTTGGAGTAAGACAACATGCATGAAGAGGATGATGTGGACAAAATACTCATTTGCCTAATAATTCTGCACTCCCTGTAGTAAAAAAGGGCAGTTGAGTCCTACTGGGCTGATGACTGTCTCTATCTCAAAAGGGCATATGTCAACAGTAACTTTATTGTCCCCAATGGGAAATTGATATGCAGTCTGTCCATATATCAAACATCACAAACAACAAACAAAAAAAAATAAAAGAAAAAGAGAGAGAACAGCTCAAATTTTGTCAGTAGCATTAACAAAGTGCAATGCGCAGTAGTGATTGCAACAACACTCGTGGTTTAGTGTTATTAAGCATGATAATAGCAGCCGGTAGAATAGACTCTATGTCTGTTGGTCTTCAATGCAAGCATTTTATACCGACGACCTGAGGGAAGCAGCTGAAAATCATTAAAGAGAGGATGGTCTGAACATAATATGACCGAGGCTGCCATCCTCAGCACATGCCTGTTATAAAAGCCCACAAGCTGGACCTGAGACCTCCCTGAAATCTGAACAGCCGCTTTCACCAGGTTGTGAAGTCTGGTCTTATAGGTCAAAGACAAATTCCTGTGCAAAGCAATAACACAAAACATTAAAACAAATTCAATAAAACTTTTTTGAAAAGGGGTCATCATTTCAAAAACTCTCTGATAACGACTGTGTTGAGTCTGTTCCTTCCCATCCCATGCAAGGCCACCTGTGTTGGCTGGAAGACTGTTTACTTAGCCTGGCAGGGCGAAGGACACTGTCTCAGCTGAACTATGGACACGCACACACATACATATACTGATACTGATAAGCACTCACTGATGCATCACCCTCCCTATCCAACGCCACCTCCAACGCTTACCTCCCCTCTGATGTGGACATCGGGTCAGTTGGAGGCGCAGTCGAAAGATTGCAGCGGTCCCAGATCAGATGTACACACTGGAACTCTTTCCCATGTTGCTGTCTGTGTTTATTGTGTTATGGTGTGTTGATATCTGTGCATTCCTGTATTATCCTTCTGTGTTGCACATTTAAAAAAAAATGTTCTCGCTACCTAGCCTGACCTGTCTCCCCAATGTGATGTTTGTGTATTGTATGTACAAATAAAGGCTATCACATCATCTCATCTCAAAAGTTTCAAACAGAGAAAAACCAGTGGCAGAGGAGGTGAGTGAATTGTTGGTAGATCTGAGTGAGTGTATTCCACCCAAGGGAGTCTTGTTTCAAAGTGTTCCACCAAAAGTAATGTTTTAGGAAGGAAATGGTTCTACTTGCTCTGGGATGGCAGGTGAATCTTGCTGTGTGGCTCCAAGGAATGACAGCCAAACAGGCTGCAGTGGGGACATAGCATCGCTTGGCGGGGTGTCCTTTACCAGGGTTAGGTTCTTCCTGAAGGGTTTGGCGGATCGCCTTGATTCCCCAGTGAAAGCTCCCACCTGGCAAGTGGTTGGGAGGATGTTGGCTGGTTCAGGTTGGCCGGTGTCTGGTATAATCTCGCGGGATAAAGCATTTGTTTTTACATTGCAGGAACCTGGGTGATAGGAAATGGAAAAGTTAAACCTCCTGAACAAAAGAAACCAACAGACTTGACAAGCATTGAGTCTCTTAGCGGTTCTTAAGTACGTGAGGTTTTTATGATCCGCCCAGATGATGAAGGGTGCTCCGCACCCTCTAACCAATGGCGTCACTCCTCAAGGGCTAAGTTGATGGCAAGCAGCTCTCGGTTTCCCACAACATAGTTCTGCTCAGCTGAGGAGAGACAGTGAGAGAAAAAGGCACATGTTTGCAGCTTACCCTGTGGTCTGGTCCTTTGGGAAAGAATGGCTCCCACTCCTGCATCTGAGGCGTCGATCTCTGAAAAGTTTGCTGATGTCTGGTTGGACCAGGATTGGAGCGGTGGTGAAGAGCTTTTTTCTTTAGTTTGGTGAATGCAACTTGAGCTTCTGAGGACCACAGAAATTGAACTGTTGTGGACGAGGCATGTTAATGGTGCGACTGGCCCATCTCTAATAACTTAAAATAAAACAAATAAGTAACAAGTAATGATAGTAACCAAAGTCAATCAAATGGAGCAATACGGCAAGGCCGTGATGATCCACTTGGTAAAGTGAAACCATTGGGCATCTTGGCCTTCAGACAATAATTTTGATGGCTAAAGAACCAAACGGGACATGCAAAAATAAAGAAAAAGAAAGAAAAATTCAAGATGACAACAATATTTAATAAGTCACTCAAAATGTAATTTACTAGGGACTAGCGGGGGCATTGGTGAGGCCAAAAGCCATTACTAGGTATACCAAATGTCCCAAAGGTGTGTTTAAATGTGGTCTTCTACTCGTCGCCCTCCCTGATGGAATGAGGAGGTCAAGTTTGGTGAACACAGTGGCTTCATGTATGGAGTCAGAAGCTGATGAGAGGTACTTTACTTTATTGATTTATAAAGCCCTCTTCACACGATAAAAACCACAAAGTGCTTCACAATAATATAAAACAGATGTACATAAAACAACACAATCAAACGTGAACAGCACAAATCTAGTTAGAAGCCAATCTAAATAAATGATTCTTAAGCTGCTGTTTAAAAGAACAAATACAATCAAGGCAATGTAATGATCAGGGCAAAGCATTCCACAAACTGAGCGGGGTGACCGCTCTAAAAGATCTCCTCTGGTCTTAAAATGTGTTTGTGGGAGTATCGCAGCCTTTGATTAGATGATCTCAGGCTGCGAGAGGGAGTGTGGGCTTCTAAAAGATCAGAAATGTAGGCAGGAGCGTCAGAATTCAGAGCTTTAAAACTCAGTACTGAGATTTTGAAATTAAATCTGAAGGATACTGAAAGCCAAGATGAGAGTGTTGCTCCAGGGACATGGCAGAATCAAAATTGGATTGGTTTTCGCTTGGAGCCAAGAACAGGTAGTTAGGAGAGGAAGGAGGGCAAACACATGGAGGAGCAAAAGCCTGGTGGTAGCTCTCCCAGCTGTCAAAGGTTTTTTCCATACATACTTTGATACTCAACAAAGTATGTGAACTGTAGATCTAAGTAGCAAATACACCTTCAAGATAAAAAACAATACACAGGAACGGTCGACAAACACACGGAGCAGCAACAGTGGCCAAGCCGAACACAGGCGCCATGTTGCCACACTTTGCCAGCAAAAAAATGGTATTTATTCTTTATTGTAATGTTGTTTAACCCTCTAAAGTCAATACAGGGAGAGACAGCCACATCCATTTTGCCAACAAAGGAAAAAGTCTGCATCTACCAAGGAGGAGGGTCTGATGATGCCCACTGCTAATGACTCACGGATGTAGTTCTCCATGGCTTCTCTCTCCAGATGGGAGAGATTAGACAGGTGACTGAGGGGTCCAGGAAGCAGGTCTATGGCGCAGTCGTAGGGCCTGTGAGGGGGTAGTGACAAGGCTCTTGTTTTATTGAATACCTCCTTGAGATCGTGATAATCCATGGGTGGCAGAAGGAGTGTCTGAGGAGCCAGAGAGAAGAGGAGACTGGAGACAGTTAGCCACACAGAATGCACTCCAACTCCTTGTAAGCAGAACAACTGGAGGCCAAGGTAATGCCATCCAGGTCTTTATGTCTTTAAGACATTCCTGCAGTTTAACTCATTGGTGTGTGTTATCTGGCTTCATGGACAGATAGAGCTGGGTGTCATCAGCATAGCAGTGTAAATGTATGCTATGTCTTCTAATGATGCTGCCTAAGGGAAGCATGTATAATGTAAACAGAATTGGTCCTAGCACTGAACCCTGTGGAACTCCATAATTAACCTCAGTGTGTGAAGAGGACTCTCCATTTACATGCACAAACTGGAGTCTATTAGATAGATATGATACAAACCACTGCAGCACAGTACCTGTAATACCTACAGCATGTTCTAATCGCTCTAATAGGATATTATGGTCGACAGTATCGAACGCTGCACTGAGGTCTAGCAGGACAAGCACAGAGATGAGTCCACTGTCAGAGGCCATAAGAAGATCATTTGTAACCTTCACTAAAGCTGTTTCTGTGCTGTGCTGAGCTCTGAAACCTGACTGAAACTCTTCAAATAAACCTCTGCAGATGATCTGTTAGCTGTTTGACAACTACTCTTTCAAGAACGTGCAGACAGAGCTGCTGCTGCTTCACTGTGTCTCTCTTGGTGATGTACAAGAGCACCATCCCTCCCTCTATCCATTCATCCATGAAGTGCTGCTTTGTTCCTTATCAGATCATTTTTGAGCACCTGAGGTCTTCAGTTTGTCACAGGTAAAGAAGACACAGGTATCTTAGGTCACATGACTCTGCATCCGATCAAAGAGTCTTGCGCTAGATTAGAGATTTAAGGCCGGTTTTCTGCAAATAACATCACGGTGCAGCCTTTGGACATGCACTATTTTTTCAAACACACAAACTTATGAAGTATAACACACACACACACACACACACACACACACACACACACACACACACACACACACACACACACACACACGCAGAGTTGTGTAATGATGTCAGCCATTGAGGCAATTATCTGAGCCGAGGGCAAGCGAGCACAGAGATAGTGGACAGATAAACAGTGAGAGACAAAGTGTGTGTCAGTTTTAGTATTAATTAGTATGTTTCTGTTATTGAACTGCCTCTGTGGGGACTGTGTGCGCGTGTGTGTGTGTGTGTGTGTGTGTGTGTGTGTGTGTGTGTGTGTTAGAGAGCGAGATCTTTGCAACAGAAAAGTGTTTAATGAAACTGAGCAGATAGTCTGATAATAAGGCTTCAGCCAGCAGGACTGTATACATTATCTGATAGGAGATCTGTGTGTGTGTGTGTGTGTGTGTGTGTGTGTGTGTGTGTGTGTGTGTGTGTGTGTGTGTGTGTGTGTGTGTGTGTGTGTCTGAATCTCTGTGTGTGAGTTGATGAAGTGTCATCTCTTAATTAGCTTCCTCTTCTCTCTCTCACCTCCTGCAGAGCTCTTTGATTAAACATGTTAACGCTGTGATCATCTCTCTCTCGCTCACACACACACATTTTCTCTCTCTCTCTCCCCCTCTCTCTCTAAGATGTTTAAGAGCGAGGAGCAGCCTGTGATGAGAATTTAAATGTTAGAAGAAGAAACAGAATCATAGTTAGAAGGAGCTGAGAAAACTGAAGAATCAATGAAACACCAGCAGAAGAAGAGGAGGAGGAGCTGCATTCATGCTGCAGCACAGAGGATCTGCACATCTGTGTGAGGGACACACGATGACTTCTGTGGGTCTGATTAGTGCCTCTGCAGAGAGACAGCACAAATGTGAAGTGTGTTTGCAGGATTATAATAAAGATGAAACTCTGAGAGAACATGAAGTCCTCCAGATGTCTTACTCTGACCTCGGTATCAAACAGCTCTTTGTTTCTGTGACAACGTCTCACCAGCTGCTCGTGCCTGAAACCCAGCAGATGCCCTATGTCTGAGGTCAGGGTCAGAACCACCTGATGAACCTGTAAATGTTCAGGAAGTAAAAATGTTTCAGTTAACACGAGCTTTCTAACTTTAGGTCTCTCAGCCTTTCTGTTCAAGCTTCTAAACAGGTGAACCAACCGTCGGTAGAAAGGAGTGGGCGTTACCCTACACAAGACCAGAACCATTGATTGGGTCCTGGGCTCAGACACGCAGCCCTACATGACAAAAATGAATGACCAACAAAACATTTTTCTCCTTCATTTCTGTCACACAAAGCTGTATGAAACGTTTCTCGCGGTTAGTATCATGGTTGCCAGACCGTCCCATTTCACTAGCCTCTCACTTCCGCACTTCTCGTACTTCGTAGTAGCCGCTGTACGTAGTCCGCGAACTGCGGTCGCTGGAGTGGGACACAGCCTTTGTCTTCCATGTATCTACAGGAAACAGTAGCAATCACAGCGAGGTTTTGGTTCCTGTTTGTGGCTGATTTCACCTAGCAACAGCCAGCAACCTGTCTGGTAACACAGTAACCTGTAACATAACAGCCTCAAATGGAGACTTCACAATAAAACCAAAATGTTCACAATTATGATTCAGTACAAAAATGTTTTCATACTGTCGCGAAATCGATCAATGCAGAGCAGTGTCACAAACCACGGAGGCCCCAGAAAAGTGCAATCAAACGTTGAGTTTATTAACAGCTCGGAGAAAACATCAACATATGTCCTCTGACCAAAATACATGTTGTGGACACTTATAAAGCAGTGGGGTACACGCCCAGGTTCCAGACATTAGTCACAGTTAATCGTACATCTTGTACATCTTTAATAGCTATAAACAGACATAGAACTTCTCATTTTGATAACACCTTCCATACAGGGTAATAATCTTAAGCCCTCAGAGCGTCTGAGGGCTGGTTATCGCCTCCAGTCATCTGTTACCAAGTAGAATAAAATGCAACAGGTTTGCAACAAGAAGCTGGAAACATTGGGGCCTCTGCTCAGGCCTATTCCTAGATTATATGTATTATATGTACTGTAAGCATGTATGCAGTCATCCTTCTATGTTCTAGTTTCCCTCAGCATGTATCACCTGGACAGTCACGCCAGTGAAGCTTAAGACACTTAATGAACCGAACATCAACTCAAAATAGGCACAGATATGCAATGTGTATAAAATACTTCTGACCGTACTTGTAATAAAAGTTAACATAATGGAAGGATCCTCAAATGGACATCTTCAATAAACAGCTGTAATGCAGTATCAATACTGTAAGAACAATTATAATGATGCAGATTATATGGCAGCAATAAAAGAATTTCTGTATCTCCACAATACACAGACAGTAGCAGAAACGTACCCGAACTCTTCACAGCTGTCTCGGGTAAAGACTGTCAATAAATCACAAATACACTTATCGATTGCATTATTTAGTTTAAACAGGCGAGTTCTAAAATCAGGTAAACATGTTTATTTTAACATCTGTGAGGACGGACTCACCGCTGCCTCTGCTTGTCATGAATCAGCACGTTCTCACTTCCTGTTTGTGTGCGTAACATGCTGCTAACAGCCGTTAGTGTGTTCATGTTATTGTTTACATGCAGTGAATGTGTAAATAAATGGTTGTCGTGGCAGCCGCTAATGAGGATAATTAGAGGAACACCGTCACAGATATGCTCTCATTAGGATACAACAGTCTAAGGACACGCACGCACATGCACACGCACACACACACGCAGACGCACACATGCACACAGACACACACACACATGCACACAGACACACACACTTTATGCACACAGACACACGCACGCAGACACACGCACACATGCACACAGACACACGCACGCAGACACACACACACATGCACACAGACACACGCACACAGACACACACACACACACATGCACACAGACACACACACGCAGACACACACACACATGCACACAGACACACGCACACAGACACACACACACACACATGCACACAGACACACACACACACATGCACACAGACACACGCACATGCACACAGACACACACATGCACACAGACACACACACACACATGCACACAGACACACGCACACAGACACACACACACACACATGCACACAGACACACACACACATGCACACAGACACACGCACACATGCACACAGACACACACACACACATGCACACAGACACACACACGCAGACACACAGACACACGCACACGCACACAGACATGCACACACGCACACACACACACAGACACACACATGCACACAGACACACACACACACATGCACACAGACACACACACACACATGCACACAGACACACGCACACATGCACACAGACACGCACACACACACATGCCCACAGACACACACACATGCACACAGACACACACATGCACACAGACACACACACGCACACATGCACACAGACACACACACACGCACACAGACACACACACGCACACATGCACACAGACACACACACGCACACATGCACACAGACACACGCACACATGCACACAGACACACACACACATGCACACAGACACACGCACACATGCACACAGACACGCACACACACACATGCCCACAGACACACACACATGCACACAGACACACGCACACATGCACACAGACACGCACACACACACATGCACACAGACACACACATGCACACAGACACACACACGCACACATGCACACAGACACACACACACGCACACAGACACACACACACACACACACACATGCACACAGACACACACACACACACGCAGACACACACACGCACACATGCACACAGACACACACACGCACACATGCACACAGACACACACACGCAGACACACACATGCGCACACAGACACACACACGCACACATGCACACAGACACACACACACACATGCACACAGACACACACACACATGCACACATGCACACAGACACGCACACATGCACACAGACACGCACACATGCACACAGACACACACACGCAGACACGCAGTCACACACATGCACACAGACACATACATGCACACACCACCTGACCTGGCTGTGATACAAACAGCCTGAAGTATGAAGAAGAGAACACGTCTGAAACATGTCAAGATAATATGCTTGTGTTCCATGAAATGAACAGTGCGTGTGTGTGTATGTGTGAAACCAAGGAAGTAGGAGTCACGACCTTTTTCATCGCACAACTTTGTGAGTGTTAACAGGCTAACAGGCGCTAATGAACACACACACATGCTCAGGTTAAAGTGTGTGTGCGTGTCTAACAGACCCATTAGTGTCAAGTTATTAACAGGTTCTGAATATTATTGGTCGATTCATTAACAAGGCGGCGGTGGTGGTGATGATGAGCTGCTGCTGTTAGCGCCTGTCAGAGCGCCGTTTCCTGTCAGAGATGAGTGGCGAGCGGCAGGTGGCAGGCAGGCCGCCAGCTGATTGGATGACAGATTTAATTAGATGACTAATAGAAGTCAAGAACAATCACCTTATCGAAGCAGCTTCCTTACTCATCCACTGACTGTCACATGACCCATCAGCTGTTATTTACAGACAAAGCTCATAATGCCTTCAGAGGTAGAAGTATGTCATAATTCAGCGAGACATGCAGAACAAGCTGTAAGGACGGACAGCAGGAGTGATCCTTTGAGAGGTCAGAGGTCAGATCTTGGTTCATGAGCATGTCTCTGCTGCCATCAAATAAGCATTGCCTTTTACTCACACTATCTACCAATCTTCAGTCCTAATTGAGTAGAAAGTTGATCAGAACAAAAGTATCTGGTTGATCACGTTTTACACACAGGTTTAAAATGATGTGATCATAACTAGGGGTGCAACGATACTCGTATCGATATTGAACCGTTCGATACAGAGCTTTCGGTTCGGTATGCATATGTATCGAACAATACAACATTTTTAATTGATTTTATCAACATTCCTTCTGACGATGCTGTCTGTGTTGAGCGCTCAGTGGATCTGTGTTCGACTACTCCGCCTAGGCTGCACTGTCGAGCGCAGATTCACTGAGCGCAGCGCAAGCTAGCGAGACAGAAGCTAAGCTCGTTGCAACATGGCAAATTGAACCTCCCCCACCCCCAGTCAGATCTGGCCTTTGGAGCTATTTTGGTTTTCATGTGACGTATGACCCTGAAGGATGTGCCACCCAGTGCTCAGTTACATGGTGGGAGCTAGTGTGTTAGCACAGTTAGCTCGTTAACGTGTTGGCCGCCCAGCCCCACGCACGGGGCGATCCGCGGTAGCTCGTTAACGGAGATTTGCCGTGTTGTGGCGTTAACGTCATTTCAGATTAACGCTGACAGCACTAGTGGGAACACAACGAATATGACTGCACATTTACTCCGACAGCATCCTAGTGCAAAGACAAAAACAACAAGCAGCATGCTACAAACTTTACCCGAGTCATTTAGACAGCCGTTAGCACAGGATTCTCCTTATGGAGACCTGATATGTTTAATATGCTGCTGAGAATATAGCCCAGAAGAAGCGGATAGCAGAGCTTTTATTTTGGAAAGAGCCATTTCTCTGTAATAAACTCTTTTCCAAAGATGAGGGATTTCTCCAGCAGATAGATTTATTTTATTATTTTGTTGTTTCAGCAACATTAAATTTAAAAACTGTACGTTTGAGTTAAAATATATATTTTTAATTTTAATAAATGACAAATTAAAAAAGCATGAACATTTTTTTGTATTGAAAAATTATCGAACCGTGACACCAAAGTATCGAACCGAACCGTGAATTTTGTGTATCGTTGCACCCCTAATTATAACATTGTAAACTGTACTTCTGCTGATGTGAAGACAGGAGGGATAAAGTCCTACTGAGCATGTGCAGACTGACCGCCAAAGATCAATAAATCTGTCATAATATTCTGATTAGTTGAAGTTTTACAGCTTCATAGTTAAAATTATGACTGACTTAATAAATGAGTACAGGAGTACTACTCCATTTCAAATACAGTCAATCAGTTACATCTACTGATAGTACAAGCATACATACGTACTTTAAGTACTCATGTTGAAAGTATTTTTATTTCCGTCCTCACTGCCTCACCTCCTCCGCCCCGTCTCCTCTGTGCCTTCTTGTATCTCTTACCTCCTCCTCTTTATCCCCCACAGCTGTCAGATGTGGTGAAAGATCAATTTAAAATCTTTGCACCTCTGGACTCAAATCTAAATACTGCTGCAGCTCTGTGGGGCGATCGACACTCACATACACTGACAGACAGAGAGAGAGAGTGAGAGAGGATGACTGATAGAAATATAACACTTAATCTCTCACCCCCCCTCCCCCTTACCCCCCCCCCCCCCCCCCCCCCCCCCCCCCTGCAGTGTCTGTCTGACAGATAAATTGATCTGAATATTGGAAAATAATGTTCCAGCAGAGAACCTGTCACGCGCACGCACACACACATTACTGTCAGTGAGTGCGCACCTGTTTGACCAGCTTTGTGGGGGCCAAACCCTCTGGAGACACAAAGTGAGGACACTTATGTAAAGTTGTCATGGTAACCACAGCGAGATGACTCAAATTCAGGATTCAGAGACTTAGTCCATCTATGCATTTTCTTCCACTTATCCGGGGCCGGGTCGCGGGGCAGCAGCCTAAGCAGAGAAGCCCAGACCTCCCTCTCCCCAGCCACCTCCTCCAGCTTTTCCAGGGAACACCAAAGCATTCCCAGGCCAGCCGAGAGATATAATTTCTCCAGCATGTCCTGGGTCTGCCCCCGGGCCACGTCCCGGTGGGACATGCCCGAACTACCTTAACTGGCTCCTTTGGATGTGGAGGAGTGGTGATACACTGAGTCGTCTAAGGAGCTTGCAAAGAAAAGCGTCTGGACTTCTTTAAGTTGCTTGAAGACGTTTCACCTCTCATCCGAGAAGCTTCTTCAGTTCTAAGGTCAAATGGTGGAGAGTCCCAGATATAAACCTAGTGGGAGTTTCCCCCCACAGAGGGACAAAGGACCCCCTGATGATCCTCTAATCACATGAGCCAAGGTGGGAAACTGGGTGTGGGTCCCAATCAGCCAGAGTTTCGGGTGTGTTCATTGTGAAACCTGGCCCCACCTTATCATGCGAATTCCTGAGGTCAGATGGCCCAGGATGTGAGTGGGCGTTAAGGCGTCTGGGAAGGATCTCAAAACTGGATTATAGATGGCAGAAAGTTGGTGTCGTAAACCCCGCCTCTGTTCAAAGATGGTCGCTCACAGTGGATGTAAATGGCTTCTTTTACTCCTCTTTCAAACCATCTGTCCTCTCTGTCCAAAATGTGAACGTTGGCATCCTCGAAAGAGTGACCTTTATCCTTTAGATGCAGATGGACTGCTGAGTCTTGTCCCGTGGAGGTGGCTCTTCTATGTATCCCTCCTGGATGACCAAACTCCTCCTCGCCCTGTTTGGCCAACCACCCTTCAGAGAAAGCTAATTTTCGCCACTTGTACTTGCAAACTCTCATTCTTTCAGTCACTACCCACAGCTTGTCACCATAGGTGAGGGTAGGAACATTGATTGACCAGTAATTCAAGAAGCTTAACTTTTACGCTCAGCTCTCTCTTCACCACAATGGACTGATGACAGCCCTAGCACCAGTCCGCTCCCCTTTCCCCTCACTTGAGAACCCTGAGATTCTTAAACTCCTCCACTTTGATTGATTTGGGGCAGAAACTTGTCCCTGACCCGGAGTTTGGCACTCCACCCTTTTCTGGCTGAGGACCGTGGCCTCAGATGTGGAGGTGATGATTGTCTTTCCCACCGTTTCACACTCGCTTATGAGGCCACCACCTGATGAAGCCAACAGAACCACATCGTCTGTGAAAAGCAGAGATGAGATTCTGAGACCACCCAAGTGGAAGCTGTTGGAGTCAAATTGTTAAATGTTGTCACTGTGTTACTTAAATTTGTAAGTCTTGGTTCAAACTGTATGATCAAAGACATTTCTTTGTTTCTGACTCGCAGCCTGTTGGTGGGGGAGGCTGTAGTGTTTTGTTATAGGGACACATCCATGTGTTTAGTAAACTTCCTGCTTTTATGACCCTTTTGTGTGCAGGAGGTCACACAAACGCTCCCCAAACACAAACACACACACTCACATGCATACACACACATTCTCGCACATACATGCAACACACACATGCAGTGTTTTAACCTTTTGTGACCATAGGGGGTGCTTCTGTGTACTGTAACTGTTTTCAATAAAAGGCGGCAAGCGGAGGCCGGGGTCGAAGTCGTCTGTGGTTGGATTCAGAGTGCTTTCCTGAGACTCCGACCGGGGCTTCCTTGCGCAAGTAAAATTGATCGATTGCTGATTGTCTTGCTTTCCTTTCTTTATGGGAATAAGTTTCTAAACAAGAGGGGCCTGTGGAAGCGCAGACCCAACAGAAGCCTTCCGCCACTTGGCTATGCCTAGAAAAATGAAAATTATGAACAGAGTCGTGACAAAGGCCATACACCCCATACTCCTGAAGCTCCTCCCACAGAATATTCTGAGGGACATGGTAAAATGTCTTCTTCAGGTCCATAAAACACATATAGACTGGTTGGGCAAACTGTAACGCACCCTCAAGTATCCTCAAGAAGATAAAGATCTGGTCCAGTGTTCCACGACCGGGATGAAAAGCATGCGAGGTATGACTAATGGATGGAGTCTCCACAGACTTTCCCGGGGAGACTGAGTAGTGTGATCGCCCTATTGTGGGAGCTCACCCTCCGGTCCCCCTTCTTGAAAATGGGACCCACCACCCCTAGTCTGCCAATCCAGAGGTACAGCCCCTGGTCTCCTGCCCCAGATCGAGAGGCATAGACACAGAAAACCAACCACTCACACCTATGAGCAATTAAATGGTAAATGGTAAATGGCCTGTATTTATATAGCGCTTTACTAGTCCCTAAGGACCCCAAAGCGCTTTACATATCCAGTCATCCACCCATTCACACACTGGTGATGGCAGCTACGTTATAGCCACAGCCACCCTGGGGCACACTGACAGAGGCGAGGCTGCCGGACACTGGCGCCACCGGGCCCTCTGACCACCACCAGTAGGCAATGGGTGAAGTGTCTTGCCCA
>NC_135174.1:29978877-30048877 GCF_041146795.1 Maylandia zebra | reverse complement strand
ACAACCGACAGACAAAAACCCTCCACGCTGACTTTTACTGATTCCTTCCTCAACAGGAGGAAAGGTCAGCCATCATGAAAGATGACAGAAACATCAGACACAGCTACACACCAGGTCATAAAGCAGTCATCAAATGATGTTTTAGAAGAGATTTAAAGGACGCTGATGATGTGCTCAGTCTGACTTGAACAGTCTATGGATGAAGGCTCGATCACATTTGTTTACAGGTTCTAGGTTCTAGGTTCTAGGTTCTTTATTATTTGTCACATGCATAGTTATACAAGTATGACACACAGTGAAATGTAGCCTGACACGCTCCTCGACATGTGCAAAAATGGGGGGGGGGGGGGGGGGGGTGTAGAGCAAGAACATTATATATATATATACACCCAGCACGCCCCTGCGGGCGGTTTATCCTTCAAGCTCGGGTCCTCTACCAGAGGCCTGGGAGCTTGAGGGTCCTGCGCAGTATCTTAGCTGTTCCCAGGACTGCGCTCTTCTGGACAGAGATCTCCGATGTTTTTCCCGGGATCTGCTGGAGCCACTCGCCTAGCTTGGGAGTCACCGCACCTAGTGCTCCGATTACCACGGGGACCACCGTTACCTTCACCCTCCACATCCTCTCGAGCTCTTCTCTGAGCCCTTGGTATTTCTCCAGCTTCTCGTGTTCCTTCTTCCTGATATTGCTGTCATTCGGAACCGCTACATCGATCACTACGGCCGTCTTCTTCTGTTTGTCTACCACCACTATGTCCGGTTGGTTAGCCACCACCATTTTGTCCGTCTGTGTCTGGAAGTCCCACAGGATCTTAGCTCGGTCATTCTCCACCACCCTTGGGGGCATCTCCCATTTTGACCTTGGGACTTCCAGGTTATACTCGGCACAGATGTTCCTGTACACTATGCCGGCCACTTGGTTATGGCGTTCCATGTATGCCTTGCCTGCTAGCATCTTGCACCCTGCTGTTATGTGCTGGATTGTCTCTGGGGCATCTTTACACAGCCTGCACCTGGGGTCTTGCCTGGTGTGATAGACCCCAGCCTCTATGGATCTTATGCTCAGAGCTTGTTCTTGTGCTGCCATGATTAGTGCCTCTGTGCTGTCTTTCAGTCCAGCTTTGTCCAGCCACTGGTAGGATTTCTGGATATCAGCCACCTCCTCTATCTGCCGGTGGTACATACCGTGCAGGGGCCTGTCCTTCCATGATGGTTCCTCGTCTCCCTCCTCTTTCTTGGGTTTCTGCTGCCTGAGGTATTCACTGAGCACTCGGTCAGTTGGGGCCATCTTCCCAATGTATTCTTGGATGTTCGTTGTCTCATCCTGGACTGTGGTGCTGACACTCACCAGTCCCCGGCCCCCTTCCTTCCGCTTAGCGTACAGCCTCAGGGTGCTGGACTTGGGGTGAAACCCTCCATGCATGGTAAGGAGCTTTCTTGTCTTTATGTCAGTGGCTTCTATCTCCTCCTTTGGCCAGCCTATTACCCCAGCAGGGTACCTGATCACGGGCAGGGCGTACGTGTTGATGGCCCGGATCTTGTTCTTACCATTCAGCTGACTCCTCAGGACTTGCCTGACCCTCTGCAGGTACTTGGTGGTTGCAGCCTTTCTAGCGGCCTCTTCATGGTTCCCATTTGCCTGCGGGATCCCCAGGTACTTGTAACTGTCCTCTATGTCTGCAATGTTGCCTTCTGGTAGTTCAATCCCCTCAGTTCTGACTACCTTCCCTCTCTTTGTTACCATCCGACTACACTTCTCCAGTCCGAACGACATTCCAATGTCATTGCTGTATAGCCTGGTAGTGTGGATCAGTGAATCGATGTCTCGTTCACTCTTGGCATACAGCTTGATGTCATCCATGTACAGGAGGTGGCTGACAACTGCTCCGTTCCGTAGTCGGTATCCGTAGCCAGTCTTGTTAATGATCTCACTGAGGGGGTTCAGGCCTATGCAGAACAGCAGTGGGGACAGAGCATCTCCTTGGTAGATCCCGCACTTGATGGTGACTTGTGCTATGGGCTTGGAGTTGGCCTCTAGTGTTGTCCGCCACATCCCCATTGAGTTCCTGATGAAGGCTCTTAGGGTCCCATTGATCTTGTACAATTCTAGGCATTCCAGTATCCAGCTGTGGGGCATTGAGTCATAGGCCTTCTTGTAATCAATCCAGGCCGTGCACAGGTTGGTCAGTCTGGTCTTGCAGTCTCGGCTGACTGTTCTGTCTACCAGTAGCTGGTGTTTTGCGCCTCTGGTATTCTTGCCAATTCCTTTCTGTGTCCCGCTCATGTATTGACCCATGTGCCTGTTCATCTTAGCCGATATGATGCCTGACAGGAGCTTCCATGTAGTACTGAGGCAGGTTATTGGTCGGTAGTTGGAGGGGACCGCTCCCTTCTTGGGGTCCTTGGGGATCAGGACCGTCCGACCTTCGGTTAGCCATTCCGGGTGTCTCTCGTTAACTAGCAGCTGGTTCATTTGTGCTGCCAGACGCTCGTGGAGTGCAGTCAGCTTCTTCAGCCAGTAGGCGTGAACCATGTCGGGCCCTGGTGCTGTCCAACTCTTCATACTGGAGACCCTTTCTTGGATATCTGCCACTGTGATGGTTACTGGACCCTGTTCAGGGAGGTCGCTGTGGTCTGCCCTCAGATCCACTAGCCACTGAGCATTGCCGTTATGGGTTGCGTCCTTCTCCCATATGCTCTTCCAGTATTGCTCCGTCTCCAGCCTTGGTGGTGCTGTTCTCTTATTGTTCCCTTGCCACTGAGAGTACACCTTTGCTGGTTCTGTGGAGAACAGCTGGTTTAATCTCCTGCCTTCTATCTCTCTGGTGTACCTCCTCAAGCGGCTGGCCAAGGCTGTGAGTCTTTGCTTGGCAGTTTCCAAGGCCTCAGGTATGGACAGCTTGCTGTATTTCTTAGGCACCTTATTTGTCGCACCTTTCTGCAACTCCGTTAGTTGGCTAACCTCCCTCCGTGCTACTTTGATCTTGCCCTCTAGCCTCCTTCTCCATGGAGGGTACTGCCCCTTGTGGCTGTTCAACTTGAAGCCAAGCATCTCACTGATCACTGTTGCCGTATTGTAGATCAGCTTGTTAGTGTCGGTAATCGTGGTTGTAGGTATTGTCCATATATATATATATATATATATATATATTAGGGGTGCAACGATATTCGTATCGATATTGAACCGTTCGATACAGTGCTTTCGGTTCGGTATGCATATGTATCGAACAATACAACATTTGTAATTTATTTTATCAACTTTCCTTCTGACGATGCTGTCTGTGTTGAGCGCTCAGTGAATCTGCGTTCGACTACTCCGCCTAGGCTGCACTGTCGAGCGCAGATCCACTGAGCGCTCAACACAGACAGCATAGTCAGAAGGAAGAGCGCAGGGCAAGCTAGCGAGACAGAAGTTAAGCTCTCCTTGCAACAGGCAAATTGACCCTCATTCAGATCTGGCGTTTGGAATTATTTTGGTTTTCATGTGACGTATGACCCTGAAGGTAAGCGAGTCATGGACTAAAGTAAAACAGTAGTTGGATGTGCCATGCAATGCTCAATTACATTGGTGTGAACTAGTGTGCCCGAAGTCCCGGAGCTAGCAATTTTTTTCAGTCGGGCTACCAAAATCTATCTCTGCCCTGCCCGTCGGGCTATTGTAGGAAAAATATATGTCAATGCTTTTGCATTCTTTCAGAAATGTAGCTGGGTAATTATGTCATTGGCATCGGTGAGCCACTGTCAATATGTGACATATTGAAATCACGTTTGAATTTGCGCTTGTTTTTTTGCTTTCACTTTGCAATCGTGCGAACTGTGTATAGAGAGCGACAGCACTGATCTGTGAGTGATGATAATTTGTGCACCAATTCCTCTGACATCGTCTTATTAATCGTTAGCTTACTATGCAAACATGACAAGTGAAATCTCCCGCAGCTTAAACATGTGAGAGGTTGATCGCGCAGAGAATCGCTGAGCTTATGTGAGTCCGTGTGTAAAAGCAGCAGGATATATATTTTAGTTCTGCTGAGCCAAATAAGACAGGTCAGGGTGAAGAAGTGACAGCCAAAGAAAAGCTTACCACAAAACGGAGAAGTTATGACAAATCAGACTATAAGGCAAAAAGAAAGTGCAGCTTTATGGTTTCATGGACAAAATAATTTCTGTGGCTGCGATATGACGAGCTAAATAACCAGGGCTGCACATAAGTGGTCCGCAGGTGCGCATTCGCTGTCAAAATAAAAAACACGCACAAGGGTTAGGGTTAAATTTAAAAACTGTACTTTTGAGTTAAAATATATATTTATAATTTTAATAAATGACAAATTAAAAATGCATGAACATTTTTTTGTATCGAAAAAATATCGAACCGTGACACCAAAGTATCGAACCGAACCGAATCGTGAATTTTGTGTATCGTTGCACCCCTAACATATATATATATATATATATATATATATATATATATATATATATATATATATATATATATATATACACATATAGTATATGCACTGGGTGAATGTGCAGTAGTAGCAGCAAGCAGGTGAATTCTGTACATTAATATGAATAGACATCTGACTATTTTACAGGATAGACAATATAAACATATTTAAAATTAAAGGAATTGAAATGTACATTGTGCCTTGGTTTAGTGTCTGAGACATCAGAGTTCCCGTCACAGCCACAATGCTCAAAACCAACACACGGCCACACGGAGCAACGTACGCTTTTAAGAAACATGTCTTCCTTAATGCACATGTGAGGTTGTCCAGAAGCTCTGATTACCAAGATCAGGAAAACAGTCACACCACTGAGGTGAAAATATCTGTGAGCGTGAGTGCTGCAGACCAGACATCTGAGAAGAACCAGAGAACCTGTCACTCCATTCAGAATATAAAAATACTGAGGGCACTTTTTACTGCTGTCTGTAGACCACACACACACACACACACACACACACACACACACACACACACACACACACACACACACAGATTCATCTAGTTTCTATGAAGAAGACAAAAGCATAAACAGCGCTTGCTAAGCCTCACCTCAGCAGAAACTAAATTGGTAACATCTCTCTCTGCTGGTTACACACACACACACACACACACACACACACACACACACACACACACACTCAGAGGCACACAGTGGCTGCCGTTGGCCTCACAGCAGGATGTTGTTGTTGTACTCAGCAGATTCCCAGGTTTTCCCTGCAGACGCTTCAAACGTCCTCTTTTCGTCTTTGGTGTGTCGCTGCCGCTCTTGTGCCTGCAGGCTGAAAACAACTGCACATCTCACATCTGGATTAAGTGTAACATCACACTAAATCACACACCACAGGATTACTAACACAAACTGGATTTTGGTGTAACAACCTCTCCACAGACAGTATGTAAGAGGCGACAACGCAAAGCGTTTTTTTTTAAATTACACTCAAATTAACAATTAAACAGTTTGGATTTCAGGACCACGGACAGCACCTCAGTGTTTTTAGACACAAATACAGCTGACAACACATGAACTATTAACACACACAGACATGTATACACACACACACACACACACACACACACACACACACACACACACGACACGTTATTATCTCCTGTCAGTAAATCTCAGTGTTCACTTCCAGCAGCCGTTAGCTTATTAGCACTGAGGCACCAAAAACAGCAGTTCCTCTGACGTCCAGCAGAGGCAACAGTGAGTCAGGTTTTTAAATGAACCTGTTTACTGATTCACAAACAGTTTCATCTCTATGGAGACGCCCCCTTTATAACATCTGCTTTTAAAACTTTAAAACTGTTTAAATTATGGCTTATAGTTATTACACACACACTTTACACACACAGGCCTTATTAGGGGCGTGGCCTCTTTGACTGACCGGCCCATGGTGACACAGGTGGCTTTAGCAACTAGCTGTTTGCTTCACCTGAGCCAGACCTCTGGACCGTGCTTTTCCTGCTGGAGCCTTTTGGAGCATTTTTAATGACATCATGTGACCAATAATATGGCTGCTGTGATGTCACTGTACTAACTTCCAAGGCGGAGCTCTAGTTAGGATTTCTAGGATTTTGATTGGATGTTTCTATTTAGCAAGTATCTGTGTCTGAGTGATCCACCTGTGCAGTCGGTGGACGGAGACTGACAACCAGACTCCACCCTCCAAACAGGGCCCCACAGGGTCTGTGCTGCTTTGCTGTTGTTACAGTCACAGATGAAGCTTTGTGTTGCATGTTGTCATGGTAACAGTGATGTTGAGTCTTTGTGACTTTGAGTGTAAATGTCACCTCTGACACAGCTGCTGTTGTTTGGATGCAGAGTGGAGTGTGTGTACAGCTTATTTACAAAGACAGGATTCAGTCTCACACACACACACACACACACACACTCACACACACACACACACACACACACACACACACACACACACACACACACACACACACACACACACACACAGTGTTACACTGGTGACATTTGTCTTTCATCATCATGTAAAGGTCACCAGCAGCCGGCCCTCTGCCAAACACACTGCTGCTTTATTAGCATCAGATTATGACTGTGTGTGTGTGTGTGTGTGTGTGTGCGTGTGTGTGAAACAATATAAGAGCAACAGTGTTGGCTGTCTGTGTGCTGGAGTTACTTTATTTAAAGTTTAAGTTTAATTTCATGAACAAAGACACACATGAAGTGTTTACTGAAGATGGAGGAGCAGCAGGGGAGTTGGGGGGGGGGGGGGGGGGGGGTTCACAGGTTGTTTCAGGAATCCTGAGCCCGTACCTGGTGCTCTTTTGGCCTGCTGTGTGGTGAGGAGAATGTGAGGATGGGGTGAGTGAAGGTGCTGCAGGAGCAGATGTGGTTAAATGTGAAGTGCAGCACAGGAACACCTGTCTGCACGATGATCTTAGCTGATAAACTGAGTTCATAAGAAATGAGATCTTTAAATTAAATCATCCAGCCATCTTCTACCCTTCGTCAGGGTCCTTCCCCTTCCCAGCCACCTCCTGCAGCTCCTCCACGAGGACAGTGACGAATTCTCATCCCAGCCAGAGCCATGACCTCTACAGAATGTCCCAGGAATCCTGCAGTAGGAAATGAAACACCTCCTCTCCTTTTCCTCTCTCCACGTCCCTGAACAAGGCTGAGTCCTACTCAGAGGCAGGGGGAGGAGGAGGCGAAACACCAGATCTTTCAGTCCTGCAGACGTGAGGCGGTTATCACAGGCTGTGTGAACCTGGAGCAGCTCTGACTCGCTGTCTGGACGCCCCATCATCACCGATCATTAATCATGTCAGTCATATGTGTTTACTCTCATAACGACCCTTTGATGAGTGTAGCTGTCAGGACGTGAACCCTCAGCCCAGATTACATGAGCTGTGATCACGAACGAAAAACCCGTCACCTGTCCACTTTGGCTGCAGTCTGAATGGAGAACTCTCTCTGCTGTGCTCCTCCTTTCAACCCCCCCCCCCACCCCCACCCCGTCCATACTAACCTCGTTTTAAACTTCTCCTTCATTTCATTTGCTCGTTTTTGTCCCTCCTGGTTTCTTTTCATTTTTCCGTCTTTGCAGTTCAAACTGAATTTCAGTCACGACGGGATGTGAGTGTGTGTCTGTGTGTGTCTGCGTGTGTGTGTGGTATATTATGGTATGCATTGCAGCACTGACGGGTAATGGGAAATTGATTGTGACAAAACGACATTACAGACGGACATTTCCATAAGAGTTTATTTACGCTGCCTTTCCACAGGGAACATCATCTCCCTTCATATTCCCTTCTCCGTTGTCGTGTTGCTTATGCGATGCAGGCAGGTTGCCGTGGCGGCCTCTGGGGGAATCGAACCTGCAGCGTCCGCTAACAAATGAACAGCCCCGCCAAACGGGCTGCAGTCATCTTTTCATTTAACCCGAGCGGCGCTCCGGCCGCCCCGCACTCTCTCCAAATCAACAGCTAATTTCATTCCCATGATTCCCCGCTCCATGGCAGTGCCGGGCGTTCGGTTGGAGGTTTATTGGCAGATATGAAGACGGGCCAAGCTGCGGTGATGCAGTAATTATGGCTCTAATAAGCCGATGTTCTCCATGTAAATGGAAAGAAATCAGATGTGTGTAAACAGAGAGCACGGCGGCCCCGGGGCCGATGGGTATCCGAACCGTTTCACCGAGACGCCTTCTCCCTAATGATGCACTCAAAATGTATTTTCAGCCAATCACATGAGACTCGGTGTGACTCCGAACTCAGACTCCAACAACGTTTCCGTGCAGTCGGCTTCACTTCCGTGGAGTGAAATGAAAGGACTCTGATGCTCGGCTTTATTATTGATCATGTGATTATTAATGTTGGTTCTGTTAAAGCTATCAAAACTTTTAATGGTTGTAATGAAGACTCACTATCATATGATATTAATATTAACAATCTTTCTTTTGTTCACAGTGCTTCTCACTGAGAAACAAAGACAAAGACAGATCGTGTTTCTTACCATTAATGCTAACAGTTTCACTTTCTTAACAGCAGTGCAAACATCGAGGCTTTTGTCTTCAGGGCCAAAGAGCTTATTATCACATATAATAATATCAAAAGAATACTGCAATAACAAAAAAATAAAAGACTGTCAAAAAAAGAACATCCTGTATTTCCTTTACTTCATGTACATTTTCATTTCTGGACTTTATTCAGCAGATACAGTGAAGACTGACAGGTAAGCAAGAGAGAGAGACATGCGGTGGCCGCCTGATTGCGTAACATCACAACACTGTTACTGCCATTAACACCTTTGGAGTATTAACAACATTTTTTCCCTCTGATATCATAGATATGTATAACTGGGTATCATCTGCATACCAGTGAAATTGTATGGAGTGTTTATTAGCGTGATATTATTTGTGTAACATTGTTACCTAACGAAGCATGAATAAAGTAAAAAAAATATTTATTGAAGTACACACAGTACTCAACTCAAGACCCCTCGTTTACATAAAGAAATAGGAATCCATCAGGTAGATGTTATTCAAAGCAGTGCAGGACATTTTCTTTAATACCAACATTTAAAGAAATACAGTGACTTGCAAAAGTACTTGGCCCCCTTTGAACTTTTCCACATTTTGTCACGTTGCAGCCACAAACATGAATCAATTTTATTGGAGTTCCACGTGAAAGACCAACACAAAGTGGTGCACACGTGAGAAGTGGAACGAAAATCATACATGATTCCAAACATCTTTTACAAATAAATAACTGCAAAGTGGGGTGTAATTCTTTCACCGGGAGATCAAACAGTAGCCAACGTTTAGTCAAAGACTTTTACTTTGGAAATCCTGTTAAACTAGTCAGCGTTTCCTGTCACATGATTCAGAGAGAGTGATCTGTCACTCAGAGAGGGCCTGTTGTTTTATTCATAATGAACCTCGATCGTCCGATTCAGGTGAAAGACACAAAAGTGGATCATCAATAATTTACCAGCAGCTCATAATGGAGCGCTCTGTGTCTGTGTGTGTGTGTGTGTGTGTTTGTGACTTACAACAGTAGCCTTTTAGCAGAACATGCTAACTAAAACGTATCTGTTGTTTTTTAAAAGCTGCTCGTCTGTTCTGTCGGCCTGTTTGTTCCTGCTTCCTCAGTAACCACCACCACCACCACCATCATCACCATCATCACCACCACAGTCATCATCATCTAGATAATCATAAAACTTATATGTTGTTGCATATTTGAGATATTTATCTGTTTCTTTCTGGCTCATGACATTCACAGTTTCTTTGTGTACATTTATAAAGCACCGTGGAGTCACTAGGTTCAAGTTCACTGAGAAACAGGAAGTCTAACAAACTCTTTCACATATAAGGTCCTCCATTTAACCCTTTCACCATAGTGTTCACTACAGTGGACAGCTATTCTTGTATTTGTGTCAGTGTTGATGGTTTACTTGCAGATAAACCACTACATTGGACACTGATGTGTCACTCCATACCTGCATTTTAGGAGGAATACGGGAGTTTGAAAGGACTCAAGAACGTTTAAAATGAAGTTCCTTCATCAGATTATAAGCATCTCCTTCTGAGACTACATCATGAATACGGAAGTCAGATCAAGACTCGGCCAAAACCTGGCCCCTGCAAAGACAACAGTCAGAAAACTGAAGAGGTACAGCCACGTTACCTGCTCAAAGGGCTTGTCATGCTTCCCTGACATGTTGTTGCAAAAGCTGCACTTTCTGAGCCTTATTCTGCCCCAGCTTTCTCCCTGTTAGAACAAATTTTTTCCATCCATCCATCCATCCATCATCCATCCATCCATCCATCCATCCATCCATCCATCCATCCATCCATCCATCCATCCATCCATCCATCCATCCATCCATCCATCCTCTTCTGCTTATCCTGTCATAGGGCGAGAGGCAGGGTACACCATGGACAGGTCTCCAGTCTGTCACAGGACTAACACAGAGAGACAGACAACAATTCACACTCAAAATCACACCTCTGGATAATTTAGAGCAGGGGTGCCCAATCCCGGTCCTCGAGAGCTACCGTCCTGCAGCTTTTAGATGCATCCTTGTTCCCACACACCCGAATCAAATGAATGGCTTGTTATCAGGCCTTTGCCAAACATGATGGCATGCTGAAGAGGTAATCAAACCATTTGATTCAGCTGTGTTGGAGTAGGGATGCATCTAAAAGCTGCAGGATAGTAGCTCTCGAGGACCGGGATTGGGCAGCCCTGATTTAGAGTCACCAGGTAACCTAACCCCACAGACTGCATGTCTTTGGACTGTGGGAGGAAGCCAGAGAGAACCCACGCAAACATGGGGAGAACATGCATATTCCACACAGAAAGACTCTGGCCTGATGGTGGAGTCGACCTCAGGACCTTCTTGCTGTGAGGCAACAGTGCTGCCCTTACAACCTTATGTAATATATATTATATTATATAATAACTATATAACTAAATATGAACTATATATTATATTATATATATTGGGTGGCTACTTTGATTTAGTGCTATATAAATTCAAAAAAACTGAATGGACTGAACTCGGGTAGCGGGTGAGAACAGTGGTTGCCGAATTTGCCAACAAAAATACAAAAGAAGAAAAAAAAAACACTGATGATGATGATGAGCCAACATTGTTTGCTGTGCTCCTATAAAGTCTTCCTGAGTGTGGGAGGGAACTAACAAAGGCTTCGGTGTGTGTTGGTATCGTTGTTCAGTTTTAACTCTGCGTTAGCTCTCCTCCTCTGGATCTGTGTCAACTTTGTTTGGGAGCTGGAGGATTTGAAGGGTTAATGAGGAGCAGAGAGCAAACTGTTAATATGAAATGTTTCCTGCAGCAGTTTTCCAGTAAACCTGAGTGTTGGAGGTTGAGTGGAGGCGTCCGTCGGGCTGCAGATTCGATGATATTTCCTTCTATAATTTGAGCTGTCAGACGATCGTCCGTCCACACCTCCTCCCCGTTCCTCCCCCTGCTCCTCTCCTCGCTGGGTCATTTGTCATGGAGGAAATCACCGCTCAAATCTTCCACGGCGGTAATATCTCTGTCATTCACCCTCCTCCCCTGCCTCACTCGTCCTCCCCCTCTCATCTCTGGGTGATGCTATCTGAGGAGAGGAGGTGACAGTCTATCAGAGCACCTCCTCTCTGCTCCCCTGATAACACTCCACTGCTTATAATGTTAAGAAGATGATAAGAAATAATAGTCTTTCTCTTTTTCATGTTGGAGTGGAGTATCAGGGCCGACGAGCCGACATCCATCACCTGCTATTTATCAGCGCTGAGCGGCCGGACGGCGGCACAACTTTTACAAGTGAAGAGCAAAATAATAACTGAGCTGCAGAAACAATCAGCGGCGAGATGCAGGAGGTGAGTTATTAGATTTAAAGTCCTCCAACAGTTATCTGCCCACTGTGTCCAGGAAACGATGGAGGAAGAGATTCGAGTGCAGTTTGTAATTTCTGCTTTCACACATTCAGTTTCTGTAAAAACACTCAAACATCAGCAGATGTTTCTGCCGCTGACCTCAAAGACCACGCTCAGGAGACTTTCAAAATAAGACTTCAGCAGACTAACCTGGATCTGAGTTGTGATCCAGCAGACACATGAAAAGAACAGTTTTCAGGATCTGCACAGAGACATTTTGTCATCAGGATCAAATTTCATTTCAGGTGTTTGGTGAGGATCAGACAGCACCAATCATTGATAAAAAAAAAAACTGAAACAAAAACACAACAAAACTAAAAGAAATGAGAAGAAGCAATGACAGCGAGGAGATAACGAGCAGCACAGACAGAAGTGAAGAAGAGGCAGAAAATGAAAAGGTGGGAAGAGAAGGAGCAAACAAAAAAGCAGCATTAAAAAGTGTTTTTTCAAGTGGGAAAACTTACATCAATAAAAACTGACCATTGGTAATTCAGATCATAGGGCGGAGGTTGGATTTGTTTTACTCTTTCCTTGTGGCGTTGTTATGTCCACGTTGCGTCTGCTGTGCCTTTCTGTCCCATGTTTCAGGTCCCTATGTTCTGTCTCCCCAGATGCTGTTGAGTTTACATGTTTAGAGTTCAGTCAGTGTGTTTCCTGTTTTACTTTGAAGGTACGTGTCTCATGTCAGCGTTTCTAGTTTTGCTTCCCTTGTCTCGTCCAGCCTGATTACTCCCAGCTGTGCTCTCCTTCTCTGTCTCATTCCCTTGTTATCCCTCAGTGTATTTAAGCCCTGTGTTTCTCTCTGTCAGTGTCGTAGTCTCCCTCATAGCTGTGTTTCCCTGTGTGTTAGTTATCCATGTCCCAGTTTAGTTATATTTTTTGTGCCATTCTGCAATAAAGCAGCTTTTTGATTCCTGTGTGGTGAGCTTTGCGTTTGTGTCCTTCTCCTGCCTGCACACAGCCGAAACACCACAACAACCTACTTCCTAACAGTATTCTAAAACTGCAAATTTAAAACCTGCCTTGTTGTCATCCATCATGAAGCTCAGATTTGGTCACAGGCAGGTCACGGTACCCAGGGAACACGGATCTGCAGGAACATCTGGACACACCTCTGTAATCCTGTGTTGTGAGTTTGGACCTGTTCTGTTCCAGCACTGAGGTATCATCAATGATGACAATGAAGACACCACCCAACGCCAGCTCTCGGCCACTGCATGTCTGTTAGCGTGTTCCACTTTAAAGGTTCGCACGTGGAGCGTTTTGTGAAGTCACAGACCTCACAGGTGGTAACGCATCATCGCTGTTATTGATTCAACTATGTGGCCTGGTTTGGGCTCCTGGGTTGGCTTTAGCGTCATGGATTTAAGAAGTGGGCTGCTACTTCCTCCAAAGCTCTGTTTTTATTGTTGCCGTGGTGATGAGTCAGCGTGTCTTGACAAAGAAGTGCCGCATGAAGGCTGTGAACCTTTAGACTTAAAATTTACTTCATATTTAAAACTTTACTCAGAGATTTGAGCCGATGGAGACACAAACATGAAGAGACGTTTCAGTTTCAGTCATCGTCCTCAGAAAGCTCTGAGTCTGAACACAACACTCATTTCTTTTTGATGATAATGGATGTTTGTTTATGGGTGATCGGCCCCGGTGGAAACATGAGAAGAGAACAACAAGGAGCCAAAGAAGGAGCTCTGATGATGCTGAAGGAGGAGCTCTGAAGTTGGAGCTGAACGGATGTAGCTCTGAAGATGGAGCTCTGAGGATGGAGCTCTGAACATGGAGCTCTGAGAGTGGAGCTCTGAAGATGGAACTCAAAGGATGGAGCTCAAAGGATGGAGCTCTGAAGATGGAACTCTGAAGATGGAGCTCTGAGGATGGACCTCTGAAGATGGAGCTCTGAAGATGGAGCTCAAAGAATGGAGCTCTGAAGATGGAGCTCTGAGGGTGGAGCTGAAAGGATGGAGCTCTGAAGATGGAGCTCTGAGGATGGAGCTCTGAGGATGGAGCTCAAAGGATGGAGCTCAAAGGATGGAGCTCTGAACATGGAGGTCAAAGGATGGAGCTCTGATGATGGAACTCTGAGGGTGGAGCTCTGAACATGGAGCCCAAAGGATGGAGCTCTGAAGATGGAACTCTGAGGGTGGAGCTCTGAGGATGGAGCTCTGAAGATGGAGCTCTGAAGATGGAGCTCAAAGGATGGAGCTCTGAAGATGGAACTCTGAAGATGGAGCTCTGAAGATGGAGCTCTGAAGATGGAGCTCAAAGAATGGTACTCTGAAGATGGAGCTCTGAGGGTGGAGCTCAAAGGATGGAGCTCTGAAGATGGAACTCTGAGGGTGGAGCTGAAAGGATGGAGCTCTGAAGATGGAACTCTGAGAGTGGAGCTCTGAGGATGGATCTCTGAAGATGGAACTCTGAGGGTGGAGCTCTGAGGATGGAGCTCTGAAGATGGAGCTCTGAAGATGGAGCTCAAAGGATGGAGCTCAAAGGATGGACCTCTGAAGATGGAACTCTGAAGATGGAGCTCTGAGGATGGACCTCTGAAGATGGAGCTCTGAAGATGGAGCTCTGAAGATGGAGCTCTGAGGGTGGAGCTGAAAGGATGGAGCTCTGAAGATGGAACTCTGAAGATGGAGCTGAAAAGATGGAGCTCTGAAGAAGGAGCTCTGAAGATGGAGCTCTGAGGGTGGAACTGAGGGTGGAGCTCTGAACATAGAACTCAAAGGATGGAGCTCTGAAGATGGAACTCTGAGGGTGGAGCTCAAAAGATGGAGGATTTAGGTTAATCTGGTGTTAAGGGACCTGAATTTGCAGGGACCAGATTCTTGAGGGATCTGGTTTTACTGGGATGCGGTTGAGAGAACCTAGTTTTAGACAGACCCACTTTTAGAGGGACCTGGTTGAAAAGGACCTGGATTTAGAAAGATCTGGTTAAGATGCAGCAGAATCAGAAGCACTAGACCAGATGAACATACAGACGAGGTTTTCCTTACCTGGATGTTTGAGCATGCATGAAGCTTGATTATGGCGGGGTCTACCTTACAGTGTAAGTGCCTTGAGGCGATTGTTGCTGTGATTTGCCGCTGTGTAAATAAAACTGAATTGAAAGCGGTCTTCTCACTCGCCTATAGGGCGTTGATTTCATTTAAAGAATGATGTTTATCAGCTTCTCCTTCTGTTTTTCATCAGTTTGCTTCAGGATATTATATGTCAGTGTTGTCGGTTTGAAACGGTCTCATTGCTCAGACTGTTTGTGACTTTGTTTAAAAGTGCTGCATCAATAAAGTTTGTCGCTATTGTTCGTATTATCCTTACAGCTGCAGCAGCGTTGGCACGAGGGCTGATGTTTCTGTCTTTGGCCAGCAGGGAGTTGAATAAAAACTCAGAGACAAACACTGTCAGCAGTCTTCATTTAGGAACAGTGTGTGTGTGTGCGCGTGTTTCTGTGTGTGAAGCCTCTCGAGACAGCGTCTGTCAGCCATTTGCAGGCGCTGTGTGTGTGTGTATTTCCATATTTCCTGTCTAATGGCAGCACTTTCTCCTCTGATATCATCAGCACTTCTCGACTCGCGCTCTGTGCGTTTGTTGTGTTTTTCTTCACTTACATTTAAATTAATGTCGAGTCCATAAAAACGGGACTTAAACTCATTTCCATACAAAGAAAACGCTCACATGCTGAAATGTTTCTGCTAATGAAACAGCCTCACTAATTACTGCCGCTTCACTCAACAGCAGATTTGATGTTTTATGGATTATTTACAGTGAGACTCTTTAATACGTTTAAATCTTTATTTTCTGATGATGTCAGTGCAGGATAAATCCAGCTTCTTCGTCCCAGAGGAGACAGAGTTTGAGCCTCCAAATCACTCAAAAAAACAATATTTTAACCAAGCAGTCACATCAACATCACCAGTGACACCTGAATCACAGATATCGGCCAATCAAGTTAATGTGTTGTATTTTACACCAGAATTCCTGACATGGACATCATGAGTGTCAACCTTTACGTCCCACTTTGCTTCATAACTGTGGACATGATCCTGAGAGGATCCACTTTGTTTCAGCCTCACGGCTCAGAGGAAAACTGACAAAGATGGAGAATAATGACATTTATTGAAATGTCTGATTAGACCTGACAAAAACCTCGCTGTGTCCATTACATCATCACAGGTGCGATGCTCTGTGACCTGCTAACAGGTGAGTTTGAAGAACAGACACTGGTGACCCAGAGGTCAAAGGTTAGACTCTGTAGCACCAAATGATGTGTCTGATCCCTGAGGCGAGCCGCCCAATCAGATCGCAGGAGTCTAACAGGCCAGGATGTGTCCAACACAGCTGACTCCTCCTGTCTCATTTGCTCCACCGAGGAAATCAAACACACCTCACGCACACTTATTGTTTAGTCTGTGTGTGTGTGTGTGTGTGTGTGTGTGTGTGTGTGTGTGTGTGGAAATTTAACTGCTTGACTGACAAACGAGGGCGGAAGATCAAAGTGCTGTGTTGTATACTAAAAGATGCTGAAGTGTGTGTCTGTGTGTGTCTGTAACTGTGTGTGCGTGTGTTGTATTGTTGTATGTAATCCTTATTTCTGTGCAAAAAGGGTCAAACCCACAAATTAACTTTCTTCTCATTAATTTAACCAGGATTAGCAGCCAGTGTGTGTGTGTGTGTGTGTGTGTGTGTGTGTGTGTGTGTGTGTGTGTGTGTGTGTGTGTGTGTGTGTGTGTGTGTGTTCGGGGTTAATGGTGTTGATGTTGAGTTTTAATTGCTTTCCATTCAAGGAAAATCCATTAGATAATATTCATTACCTCTGTCTCCACTCCCACCCCCACGTCAGCCCCACCCCCACCTGATCATCAAGACCTCATCAATATCTCCAGCCTCAGAACAGCAGTGCTCGCACACGTCGATCAATACCTGATCAATAATCTCTGTGGCCTGTGTGAGGTCTCATTTATGAATGACAGATTCATTTTGAACTGTGAGAGAGAAAAACGTCCATCCTGGAGTCGACCCGTCACTCCTGGATCATTCGATCATTTTAACAAGACTCAGCATCACATCTTTTTCGTGCTTTCTTATAAGTCAGGTGTTCATAACAGTGAGGAGTCAGTGTTAAAGTTGGTTATTACATGTGACGGGATGTGAACAAAATGCAAGAAAACCTGGGAATAGAACAGAGGAAACCCCCTGGAAACACCTGGAGTCAGCTGGAGATGCCTGGAAACTGCTGGTCAGCTTCAGCAGTGTGAATGAGCATGATGAGATGTTTGTGTGGCACAAGCACGGTGCGAGAAGCTTGAGTAACTGAAGAATTCAAATTCAAAATTCAAAGTTTGGGGTCTTCACTCACCCCAGTTCTGTTAACCGTCAGGGCTGGGGTCTGGGATGCGGGGCCTCCCTGCTACTGTAGATAAGGAGGTGGTCCGCTTGCCTCCACCCCAGAGAGAAGGGTTACATCTCCTGGGTCTAGGTGCGGCTTGCCCCTCTGAGGGTGGGGGTACCTGGACCTGGGATATAGAGTATGTTTGGGGAGTGCGACTGTGTGCACAGTGTCTATTTGTGTCTGTCTACACGTTGGGTGAGTGCCGAGTGTTTGGTTGTGCATATGGGGTGGGAATGCACGTTTGTGTCCGCGTGCGCCTGTTCGTCTGTGTCTATATGTCAGGTTGGGTCTTAGACTCCACCTCTCTGGGCACATCTCAGGCTCTCCAAAGTACGGAGGCCGATCTCCCCTCACCACGCTCCCTGCCGGTGGCTGATGCCCTCAGACGTTGGTGTGTTGGTGGTTCTTGTGGACTGGGGCTGGGCGCTCATGTATGTACCGGCTCACTCCTGGTGGCCGATTGGCGCCTGTGGCCCGGCTGGGCCCCTTCCGGGGGGTGGGGTACCCTCAGGCCACAGAGGGAATGACATCCTGAAACTGATGTACAGGTGCCAGAAGCTGCTGATGGATGGCAATAACTTTTTCTTGGAAGCAGTGCAGGAACTTGTGGCAGGTCAGTGGCACCGAAGGATGAGGTGGATCAAGTAGGTGAAGTAGTCGGTTGATGGTTGAGAACAGCAGTCTGGGATGACTTTGCTGCTGGTGAATGAGGGAAGAGTGATGATGAGTTTTGGCCTGAGAGCTGCTTTGTAGGACATCACACGATCTTTAGCCATGCCAGATCTTCTTCTCAGAGCCTCTTAAGTTTGAACCAGTACAGTTACCATGATGTTTGGACAGGTGTGGAGGGAACGCTGCCGTCGATGCGAGGCAGTTGCTCAGATTGCTGTCCTCGGCCTGTTTACATGTGTCTTCAGATCATAAAGCTCAGCTTCATATCAGCTGTCCAAAGATATTTAGTCACCATTTTTATTAATACAGCAGCTTTAAAAGATCATCCAGATAACTCTGATGGATGCAAGCCAATTATTAATCAATAATTATTAACAGCGTCGTGAACTCAAGCTACCCAGTGATGTAACCGCAGACCGCACACTGACGTTTTTCTATGAATGTGCTTTAAAAGAGCTTCAGCGTCTGTTTGTGGCTCTTTCTGAATAAAACTGATCAACTTTCTCGACCCTGACTGGGTCCCGTCAGGGGAGCAGGTAAAGGTGAGACAGGTGTCGGAGCGTCCCCAGGATCAGCGAGGACAACAGGAAGTCGCGTTTCATCATTTCTGCGTCTCTGCTCTCATTTTTCTTCCTCTTCTCTCTCATATGAGCCGTGTTTGCCTCAGCCCGGCCTACATTAGATTAACCTGAACTCTGAGGGTGTGTGTGTGTGTGTGCCTGTGTGTGTGTGTGTGTGTGTGTGTCTGTGTGTGTGTGTGTGTGTGTGTGTGTGTGTGTGTGTGTCTGTGTGTGTGTGTGTGTGTGTGTGTGTGTTTTCAGCCTGATATTAGAAAGGCAGGATGATAATCGGTCAGTTGTCACCGTGACAACAGACATGGATCATATTTAGACTCCATGAAACACAATTACACACACACACACGCACACACACACATGCACGTGCACATGCACACACACACGCACACACACACATGCACGTGCACATGCACACACACACGCACACACACACATGCACGCACACACACATGCACACACACACACGCACACACACACATGCACGCACACACACATGCACACACACATGCACACACACACACGCGCACACACACACATACACACACACACACACACACTGTTGTGTTGTCTGCAGTAAATTCAGTTACTGTTATTAATATCTCCTCTCTGACCGACTGTCTCCTTCTGTACATCCTTGTCTCCTTCAAACCTCGTTTGTTTTTTTCTCTGTTCCTTCCTTTATTCCCTCCTTCCCTCTTTCCTCCCTCCTTTCCTTCCTTCCCCACCTCTGCTTTCTCAACAGCCACCCCTTCTTCCTTCCCCTACATCCTTCTTGTTTCCTTCACTCCTTCCTTCTTTCCCACTCTTCCTTTCTTACTAAAAGCAGGTTTGTGGGTCACATTTGTCCTCAGTGTGAGTTTCTGTGTGTGATTGACGGAGCGTCTCCATAATGTGTTGATTCATAATTCATCTGTCGACATGACAGCTGATATTTTATTCAACACACACACACACACACACACACACACACACACACACACACACACACACACACACACACACACACACACACACGTTGTTTTGTTAAAGGCAGACAGTGTTTTAGCTCCACCATACTGAGCCATCAATTATTCACCTCTGTGTGTGTGTGATGGAACGTTATCTTGATGTCGCTACATGCTGTTAGCACAAGCTCACACACACACACACACACACACACACACACACACACACACACACACACACACACACACACACACACACACAGAGTGTAAACAGAGTGTGACCTCGTTAAGCCTCGTTAGCGCTCACGTTTGTTTGCAGGTAATTAGTTTGTTTTGTCTCTTTGTTTGTCTTGTTTTAGTTTAATCAATAAACATGGCCACTCCCCGGGGATGCCCCTCCCTGACTGTGTTTACAGCCACAGTCGTCACGGAGACAGGGCAGGTGCGGACTCAGCGAACCGATTGGCTGATTGATCTGCAGTCTGAGTTTATCTGAGAGTTAAACTGGTTGAGCTGGAGTCTCTGTGGGATGGAGTCAAAGCAGCGAACGGCCGAACTTTCTCCGACTGCTTCCTCGCTCTGTGTGCGTCCATGCGATAAACGCCACATGGTGAGGAGGCCGCTGCATGCCACGCTGCTGTAAACACGCCGCTCGCATGAGGAAAGCAATCCTACAATCTACAAACTAAAGTCGAGCTCAGGCTGCGGGAGCCTCACAGTAAAGCTCCAAATGTGCTTCTATTTTCTTTTCCATTGCTCAGCATCAGCGTCCTGATACCATCTAGTAGAAGGAACTATGTGTCCTACACGCTGCCGGAGTACGAGTTCTACTTTTGGTTAAAATAAACTGAAGATCAGGTGACCCCTGTGTGGTGTCAGAGCTCCACTGAGTTAAAGAGGAAGCTCAGACTGCAGAGGCTCACCTCTGACAAATAAAAGATGGATTTGTTTACCTGATGATTCACATCCAGGTGCACAAGGAGGAGGGGCTTCACATCTCATGTGGAACCAAAAGTTGTTGTAAATATATTTTATTGAGAATAGTCTCACTATTTAAATATTCAGTATTTTGTGTAATTATATGATTGAAAACTGTGATCTGTGGATCAGTTTAAAGGCTCTGGTAGTTACTTACTGGGGAAAATATTGCTGGGACCAGTTTATCTGAGCTGTTCTTTCAAAGTCTCTGTAGGTGATTGGCAGCATTCCAACGCTGTCACACTTCAGGGTTTTTGTTTGGTTTGTTTTGGGATAGTCTGATTTCTTACAACACATCACCTGATGTCATTGTTCCATATCATAATAACTGATTAAAGAGAAGTCCAGCTGGTAGCGCTATGACAGCACTGCTCTCAAACTGTGGGCCAGAAAAACTTTAAAGACAAAATAACCACACTGAGACTTTTGTGCAACACTGCAGTCAAGTTACTGACCAATGCAAACATCGCTGTAACGTATGACCGCTGAGGTAATGTTACTGTAACATATTCAGAGCACTGATGTTGCAGAGCTCATATTTCCACATTAATAATTTGTCATGTCCTGAATGGAGAGTCCTCTTCACACACTGAGGTTAATTATGGAGTTCCACAGGGTTCAGTGCTAGGACCAATTCTGTTTACATTATACATGCTTCCCTTAGGCAGCATCATTAGAAGACATAGCATACATTTACACTGCTATGCTGATGACACCCAGCTCTATCTGTCCATGAAGCCAGATAACACACACCAATGAGTTAAACTGCAGGAATGTCTTAAAGACATAAAGACCTGGATGGCCGCTAACTTTCTGCTTCTTACTTCAGATCAAACTGAGGTTATTGTACTCGGCCCTGAAAAGCCTAGAAATATGGTATCTAAGCAGATTCTTCCTCTGGATGGCATTACCTTGGCCTCCAGTAACGCTGTGAGGAACCTTGGAGTCATTTTTGACCAGGACATGTTCTAAAATTATAGAAACATATATCTGACAGACCTGTCCAGGGTGTACCTTGCCTCTCGCCCTAAGACAGCTGGGACAGGCTCCTGCGACGCTGATGGATGAACTGAATTAAGAGTCAAGAGAGAAGATCCATAAACTCTCCGATACAATGCTCTCCTGTTGACTTTACCAGGTTTTGTTTCCATCGCCCTTGGCTCCTTGCACCTGGAAGAAATCACCCACCTGTCTCTGATGAGCTCATCATCGTCACTGCTGAAGGTAGTGGCAGGCTTTCAGTCGTGGCTGGATTGTTGAAGTACGCAGCGTTCCAAATTATTATGAAAATTGTGTTTAAGTCTCATAAAGAATAAATAAGTTGTTTTTCAATTAAACCCATGGATGGGATTGTGTCTCAGGACACCTGTGATCGTTAGTTTGCCAGCTGAGCCCAATTAAAGGAAAAACTACTAAAGAAGGATGTTCCACATTATTAAGCAGACCACCATTTTCAAGCAATATAGGAAGGAAACATGATCTCTGCTGCTGAAAAGCGTGAAATAGTTGACCGCCTTGGACACGTAATGAAAACCTCAGATATTTCACGAAAATTTAAGCGTGATCACCGTAATGTTAAGAGATTTGTGGCTGAGTCAGAGCACACATGGGTTCATGCAGATAAAGGCACAATGAGGAAGGTTTCAGACAAATACATCAGACTAAGAGAGCAGCTGCTAAAAGGCCGTTACAAAGCAGCAAACACATATTTGAAGCTCCTGGTGCCTCTGGAGCCCTGCGAACATCAAGCTGTAGGATCCTCCAGAGACCTGCAGTTGTGCATAAACCTTCTATTCGGCCACTCCTAACCAATGCTCACAAGCAGAAACGGCTGCAGTGGGCCCAGAACCACATGGAGACTAATTTTCAAACAGTCCTGTTCACTGATGAGTGCAGCGCAACCCTGATTGGTCCAGATGGATGCAGAGGTGGATGGTTGGTGGATGGCCACCATGTCCCAACAAGGCTGTGACATCAGCAAGGAGGTGGAGTCATGTTTTGAGCCAGAATCACGGGGAGAGAGCTGGTCGGCCCCTTTAGGGTCCCTGAAGGTGTGAAAATGACCTCTGCAAAGTATGTGGAGTTTCTGACTGACCACTTTCCTCCATGGTAGAAAGAGAGAAAGCACCTCTGCATCCTTGGCTGCTATCGGCGTAAAAGGAGAGAAACTCATGGTGCGGTCAATTCAATTCAATTTTATTTATATAGCGCCAAATCACAACAAAAGTCACCTCAAGGCGCTCCCCATTCCTCCCTGACTTCAATCCTACTGAGAAGCTTTGGAGCATCCTCAAGCAAAAGATCTGTGAGGGTGGGAGGCCGTTCACATCCAAACAGCAGCTCTGGGAGGCTATATCGACATTCAAGTTGATTGAAATAACTTTTGATTTCAGTAAAATTGATCTACTAATGCTGCAAAATCAACAAATGACCATTTTCAATTCTCTACAACCTGTCAAATCTTTTGAAACTCTGTGTGCGTAATAATTTGGAACAGAGCATTTTAAATTTTGTTCAGTAACATTTGAGTTATACTCTATTGGTCAATGACTCAAGAATTATGCCGACTGTCATTTGAATCAACTATTTAGGAAAAACAGAGAAAAACATCATTTGCATAATAATTTGGAACGCGGCGTACTCAGTGAAGCCCCGCCCCAGCCCCGTGCGTTGTGTAAAGCATTTTCTGGTGTTTGTGTAAACAAACTGCCTCCTGGCTGTGACAGATACGGTTACAGAAAATATGAGCATGAATGGAAATCGTAATTTGGTTTTTAGGACACGTCGTTGTAACACAGGTGTGAAAACAAACTGAAACCAAGTTTGGATTCACACGCAGCTGCTGCTAATTCTTTTTTAATACAGACTACACAGGTAACGTGCTCTGACCTCTGACCCCAGCTGTCCACTGTGTGTTACCACAGCAACAGCTGTAGATCAATAATCATTTCTTCTAAGAGGTGAGAAAGGGTTGATGGGAAAAGTTTCTCCTCTTTATCGGCAGCACAGTTCAGAGCTCAGCATCATCAATCAGTGAAGCTCGAACATCACAAAGAGAAAAACCTTTGTGCTCCAAAATGATGAAAACTGAAACTGGAGCAGTTGCAGGGTTGGTCAACCGAAGGCAGCAAAGACAACAACGTGTTTCCATCCTTCAGTTATTTTGTTCTTAGTCTTATTAGAGGAAGTCACATGGTCAGAATCACGACCCTCCAAGGAGCCACCTGAACTCCTCACAGCCTGCTGAGCTGCCTTCACTGTCCTCAGGATGACACAGAAATCACTCTGGGAAGGAGTTTGGAGCCACAGACAGGTCAGAAGGCTTCTCTGAGCTCGCCCATAAAGGCAAGTCACGTGACTCTGGATGATCCAATCGACTCTAAAGTAGAAACAGGTGGGTTAACGAGCTGGATGTGGCTGTGGGACACATGTATACGCACACCTTTTGTCTGTGTTAGCAGCTGATGTAAACAACCTGATTGGACGATTAGACAAGGTGAGACAGGTCACAGACACACACATTGACGCAGAGTGTGTTGATGCCCACTGATCAATAGCGGGCAAATCAATAGGTCGAGCATTGATCAGCAGTAATGGAGAGCATCAGTCTGAGAGAAGCGTTTAGGTGTTCAGCATGAAGTCAGCAGAGTTCCACTTCCTGTTGTGTGAAGCAGCAAGTAAACAACACATTCATCACAACGAGCAGACGCACACACCTGCACACACCTGCACGCACCACCCGGACGAACAGGTTTAAACAGCGCAGCAGCGGGATGAAGAGCAGTCCAACATCCTCGTCGTCCTCCTCAGTGTGTTTCTCAGAGTAAGTAACACACGTTTAATCTTTTTAAAGAATCATTTGTTTGCTTACAGAAACCCCACATCCGTCTCAAAGTCCGAGCCCATCCATGCTGGGGTGTTTCCTGTAATGATCCTCAGGCTGAGAGAATTAAAAGTTCTAAATATTCTCCTTTTATTTTCAAATTCTCACTCTCTGAACGATGCGTTTGAAACCTATATGCAATATGAAATGTGATATTCTCTGTGTTGTCTCCACCCCAGGACATCTGGTGTAATGAAGCAAGCACTCTAAGAATAATGAGCTGCTATTGGCTTTGAACAGACGGGTCAGTCTGAATGTAGCCAATCATTTTATCTTCCTGTAGCAGCTGCTCTGGAGTTCAGCTCTCACTTTGACACCAACCCAAGGGTGGAGGTCTGAGGGTGGGGGTCTGAGTGTTGTTGTCTTCTTTGCTTTTTTCAGCCCACATCAGCTGGTGGTCTTCAGCACATCTGAAGGTGGGGGTTATATAAATTGCTTCAGCTGCTGTTGCCTGCTGCTTTGCAACCCGCCTCCACCCAGCTCTCCCTCCATGCCGAGGTGTTCGCTGCAGATGGTGTTTCAGTACAGCTGTCCCACACAGAACAAACGCCCTGAAGCGTTACTCCTCTCAGCTGACGTATGAGTGTTAGCGACCTGTGGCCGGACGCTACGTTTCACAAAGCATTGTGGGAAACTTTGAATGCATCGTGACACAAAGACATCTGCAGGAAGCAGAGAGGACAACAAAAGAAAGAAGGGATAAAAACAATGAAAGACAGAAAACGAGTGGTGATGGAGGAGGGGAGCTGCCGCTGCCATGGCAACAATAGCTCCCTGCTCTCAATCAGGTCCTCAGGGAGACCCCCAGAGCTCTGTGTGTGTGTGTGCGAGACAGTTCACATGCACACACACACAAGTCTGTAGTCTTTTTAAAGGAGCAGTTCAACATTTAAACAACAGGACTTTCAAATGTTGAACTGTTCCTTTAATACAAGTCAGTTACCACTTTCTCAGAGGTCAAAGGTCGCCTGGTCCCCAGCAGGATGTGAAGCCACGGTTGAGTCATCATAACCAAGGCAGTGAAAGATCAAAACGCCGCACAGATATCTCCCACAATGCACCTGACCTCTGAAGACTCACAGAAATCTAAAAAGGTTTATAGTAGATATATGAAGATGGTAGACCCACACGTACCATGAACATGACACGAGGTGTTATCATTTTGTACCTTGAAACACTGACCGCTGTAACTTCAGTCATGGAAAAGTAACATGTAATGATCATGTAATGTTACACAAAGACCTCAGAGGAGGTTCGTGGATGTAGTGAAGGAAGACATGCTGAAGGTTGGTGTGACAGAGGAGGATAGGAGTCTGCCTCCATTGATAGGAGTTGTGGGGGCAGATCTGCGGTGGAGGGTGGGAAGATGGGCCTCAGGTTTAGGTGCTGAAAACAGCTGTTTTAGACGTATGGAAAGATTGTGGTTGGGTTCTTCTTCACACCAGTAACAATGCAAATGTCCTAACTGCTATATGCACCATAACCCTGAAGGTCAGGTGTTGTACGAGAATGGAGAGCCTGGAGGCTGAGAATGAGCTGGACCAGCACAGAAAGGTTTAGCAGCTCAAACAATGACTCGTTCCCACAGCTTACCAAAGGTACCCACCCAAAATACAGGTACAAAGAGTTGGGTGGAGCTTACTAACGCACTCGTCAGAAAGCATGCAGAGAAATATTCACACAGCTGAAGACAAGGAAGAAATGGAGACCCTAACCCTGTGCCTCGTCCAGAGGAAAGTTTGAAGTGTGACCTTAAAGCAGAGGATCTGGACCCAGACTGGTCTGAGAGATGAAAACTGTCAAACACCCCAAACTGACATAAAACCAGAACAAACCGTGACTCTTCTGGAGGGAAATAAAAAATAAAGAGAGGTGAAATCAAAGAGAAATAAATAAAAGTCTGTGTAATAATGAGGTTTTGGGGTTATCAGTGATTTATCTTAATCAAATCCTGTTTGTGCTTTTGTGACCGCTGAGGGAACAGAGCTGTTTAACAAAAGTTCATTAATCGCTTCCTCTAGTTTCTGTCCTCAGCACCAAAAACAGATTTTAATTATCATTTTTTAACAGAATAGGAGAAAAGCAGCAGAAGATATGAAAAAACAAATGATAAGAGAGGCAGCGTCACATGATTTACATTGTTAACGACACAGACTTGTTCTGCATGAAAGAAAATGGTTAAAGTGACAGCTGTAGAAAAAGTCAGCATCAGAGGATGGATGAGTTCAAAATAATAAATAATAATTAGAGGATCTCACTGCATTCACATAAATGAGATTATAACGAAGTAACATGCAGCACGAGGTGCAGAGGAATCAATACGGCAAATACAGCGACAGACAGTACAGAGAAACGCTCTACCACAGGCGTGGTGGGCGTGCAAACACAACCATCCAGCAGACTCCAGTGATGTACGTGGTTTAGTTGTAGGAAGAAGCCGTCTCTGGAGCGGATGGAGTGGGTGAAGGTGCTGCTGGTGCAGAGAGGCTGAGGTAAAGGCTCTGAGACAGAGACTTCTCCGATGTTTGGGAAGTTCAGTTCCAATGATTATGAATGCTTTTCCTGTAAGGTCAGGAAAGTTCCTCCTTTGAATGTGACCTCTGTTCATCCTCTGTTTGAAGATGCTGGTAGTATTTAGAGTCCATGTCACTGAGGTGGAGGTGGACACACTGCTGACTGTCTCTACAGGAGAATTCAGGATGGGGTAGATGAACTCATTCCTTCCAAAACTCAGTGATGATCTCTTTTATCTTGTCAACCAGCATCTGCTCAACCCCTGGAGTCTCCTCTGACCTGTACATGCTCAGAACCGGAGGTAGGAGAGTGGTGAGCTCATCCTGATCAGATGTTTTTACAACCTCATATCTGATGTGAGGCATCTAGCTACTTCAAGCTCCCTCTGAATGTGGAGTTTCCTTGCCCTGCCTTAAAGGTTAAACCCAGCCACCCTGCAGACTCTATCCCATCTGCTTCATAGTTTTGGTAACAACCCAAAGCTTATGAACAAACCAAGGGGTTGATTTTCTTGTAAACCAACTTTGCCATCTGCAAAAACTTGAGTCTGGTATTCCCAGACTATTCCCCTCATCCTTGCTGTGCCTGGAGATCCTGTCCTTGATTTAGATCCTTTGCTTTAAGATCATAAGCAGCATGTCTGAATCTGTGACGAGCAAACAGACACAGCGCTCACTCTGGCTATACGAGAAACCCATCAGACTCCTTTAACGCTGTGAGATGAAACCTGACAGTTTTAAGATTGTCAGGACTACAGACTTTAAGCAGGAAGATTCCATTAACAAAAATTGTGTACATATGCCTCCTCTAATTTTGCTGCTATAATGTGAATATTCCCACTGTCCAGCTAATGAAGGCTACCTTATCTTGAAAAAAGTGAACTTTTCTTGGGGATACCCTGAACCATGGGGCCTGTTCTCAACCCCATGTGACACTGTAGAGGCTAAACTGGAGGTTGTTGGATTGCTGTAGGTACAGTTAGGCACAAACAGGCAGATGCATGAAACTGCAGCATTTCTGCACAGCAGAGCTGAAGATGAATCCTCTGTATTTGTGAGGCTGGTTTAACACAAAACGGCTTCAGGTGAGTTATTAACCTCCAAAATCTGAGATTCATGTACTCCTGCCATATTGAACAAACCACTGACATCAATTATTGTTATTATGCAGATGTACACTCGCTACAGCCTGTCCATACTTATAGCATATTCATAACATACCCTCATACCGTGTACACTGTAACATACCCATAATAGACCCATATTTTGTACCCACCTATAACAGACACATTTCTGTAATATATCTATATTAGAGCTAAAGCACTTTCTGGATGGATGCAAACTACATTTCGTTGCCTTGTGACGTGTGCAATGACAGTAAAGTTGAATTCTATTCCATTCTATTCTATTCTATTCTATTCTATACCACAATTACCTCACTCCGTTTCCAAGATTCCTTCCTGCAGGGAACTAAAGAAAGAATAGACTTGACATTCCCAAACGTTGTAACAGAGGTCTGGTGAGGTATGGGCAGCCAGCAGGTTTAGCGGATGTGCAACTTGGAAGTTAACCGGAAAACTTGGAGGCTAG
Source organism: Maylandia zebra (assembly GCF_041146795.1). Taxonomy (NCBI): domain Eukaryota; kingdom Metazoa; phylum Chordata; class Actinopteri; order Cichliformes; family Cichlidae; genus Maylandia; species Maylandia zebra. The sequence goes on along the minus strand of NC_135174.1, from coordinate 30,020,409 downwards.
TCAGGAGGTCTACCTACAGCAAGACCACACAAGTCCTCCTGCCACAATAGTGAGAAGTGACCTCCTCTAGCTGTGCTATGCCGTAATACCGCTTGTTACAACGTCTTATAGCCAAAAATGAGGGTTAGAGTAGTAAGCTCTCATCTCAGATTATAAACTCAGATTCATATAAAATTGGCTGTAAAGTCATTTACTGACTGGCAGTCTCCTGCAGTCCTTATTTCTTCCTGTGTATCTGTGGGTGTGGCACTCACCTGACCTGCTATCAACCAGCATACCTGATGGCTATCCACCTGCGAAGGTCTGCAGTGTGTCTCCTCCAGCTGAACCTCTTTCTTGCCCAACTACCTCTCCTGGTCGCTCCGCCGCACAGATGTGCCCTTGCCCAAAATAAGTCCTTTTTGGGGCACATGTAACTGTAGTACCATCTAAAAAGTACCACCATTCTGTGACTTCATTCAGGCAGAAATAAACTGTGATAAAATATAAATAACACATACATGTCTAAAAGATGTCAGCATTTTATGGTGCTGAAACTAAAGATACTTTTCTATGCTGTGGTGTGCTGGGGGAGCAGCACAGCAAAGAGGGACTCATCCAGGCTGGAGAAACTGATCAGGAGGGCTAGCTCTGTGGTCGGCATGAAGCTGGACACTCTGGTGACAGTGGCAGAGAAAAGGACATTAAAGAAACTGATGGACATTATGGACAATGCTGGGCATCCTCTGCACACGGCCATAAACAATCAGAAGAGTCTGTTCAGTGACAGGTTGCTTCTCCCAAAGACAAGAACTAACAGACTTAAAAACTCCTTTGTCCCACACGCCATCAGACTGTTTAACTCCTCTCTGGAGGGGAGAGGGAGGGGAAACAGGAGGACAAAGGAGGGGGGAACAACTAAGCTGTAGTGCCTCTTCACCTCACTGTACAATACCTTGTGCAATACTTTTGTAAATAGTCAACAGTGCAATAGACTCAATACTTGAAATGTGCAATTCACTTGTATTTTTATTTTTATTCCTATTTATTCTATTTATCCCCTTTGTATATTTTATTTATATTGTCTCTGTATTTATATATATATGTGTGTGTATAACTCTGTAACTTCTGTCGGTGCTGTGCTTTTTTGGAAATCGAATTTCCCAGAGGAACCCACCCGAGGGATTAATAAAGTTCTATCTAATATAATCTAACTTGTTGCCTTGGTTCATTACAGCGTTTTGACAGATTTACCTCTCTTTTGCTCTTCAGGAATAATCACCTTCACCTGAATCTTAGGGAGCTGTACTACTTGGTAATCTGAACAGCCGAGATGGGCAGTAATGGTAATCCGATTACTTTTTTCGAGTAATGAGTAAAGTAAGCAAAAAAGGTAATTAGATTACCGTTACTTTCCTGTAAGCATGCTGCGTTACTGCGTTACTAAAACTGCGGTTTTTTTGCAGAGTGTCTCACGACAGTGACGTAAGCGAGTGCGCCGTTAGTGGCAACAGCTGTGTGCAGATCAACAGTGGATCACATATCGATTGTGGGAGAGAGTATGAGCGTGCAGCGTTTAAAGCGTGGAAGTACTGACCTTACTTTGAGTTTGATTCCATAAAAAGTGACAAAAACATTAGTGTCCGCTGTGCGTGGGAAGAAAACTTCTTTTTACAGCGAAAAAAACCCCTAAACTTCCAACAAGCACCGAGTAGCTACGACGTAATGGGAAACTCACAGAGAAACTCGCGGATTCTTCCACTGACCGCGGCACACCTGCACCAGGGTAACCCTCCGCCTACCCCACTCCTGCTTTACAGGTGAAAATAGAGCAACAGGACCGCTGAGTCTTTGACTTTATTTATTTTCTGCTGTGTTTTACTTGCATCTATTTGAAAGACTGAGTGTAAACACACACAAAAAAATATTTTATTTTATGAGCTGGAATGTGCAGAAAATAGGTTTAAATGTTAAACTAATTTATTCAAGTCAGAGAATGTTGCAGATAATTTAATCTTTGCTTGATGCATAAAGTTAAAAGATTAAAACGAATAAAACAAGTTTTAAAAAGAGACTTTTCCATCTGATCACATTTTGTATGATGATTATGCAGAAAAAGTAGAATTGGGCTGAGAGATCTATCACTTTATCAGCTACTCAGGTTGTAAATCGTGTTTTTAAAAAGTAACTAAGTAATTAATTACTTTTGAAAATAAGTAATCAGTAAAGTAAGGGGATTACGTTTTTTGGGAAGTAAACAGTAATTAGTTACTGATTACTTTTTTCAAGTAACTTGACCAACACTGTGGTCGACTCCTTTGTCACGTGGTGTGAGCAGAATCATCTGCAGCTCAACGTGGCAAAGACCAAGGAACTGATCGTGGACTTCAGGAAGACCAGGAAACACTTGACCCCTGTTTCAATCCAGGGGGTCAGTGTTGACATTGTGGAGGACTATAAATACCTTGGAGTACACATTGACAATAAACTGGACTGGGCTAAAAACACCACAGCACTTTACAGGAAGGGCCAGAGTCGTCTCTATTTTTTGAGGCGACTGAGGTCCTTCAACATCTGCCAGAAAATGCTGAGGATTTTCTATGAGTCTGTGGTGGCCAGTGCGATCCTCTATGCTGTTGCATGCTGGGGGAGCAGGCTGAGGGTCGCAGATGCCAACAGACTTAATAAACTGATCCGTAAGGCCAGCAATGTTGTGGGGATGGAGCTGGACTCCCTCAAGGTGGTGTCGGAGAGGCGGATGCTGTCCAAGATAAAGACAATGTTGGATAACACCTCCCACCCACTCCATGACATGTTGGTCAGTCACAGGAGCTCGTTCAGTGACAGACTGAGATTACCCATGATGCACCACTGAACGACACAGGAAATCATTCCTGCCTGTGGCCATCTCCCTGTACAACGCATCCACTTAACACACTGTTTGCTGCTACAGCTACACATGTTTCTTTTCCAACTATTTATTTATAAGTGACTTATGTATGTATGTATGTATATATATGTATATATTGTACTATTCTTAGTTAGCGTATTGTCTGTCTTGTCTTAATGTTGGTTTAAAATGGAGCACTGTAACAAAAAATAATTTCCCCCAGGGATCAATAAAGTATTCTGATTCTGATTCTGATTCTGAAACAGTGAGCTGAACTTTGGATCATCATCTTTTCTGCATTCCAGACTAACAGACCACTGACTGTGATCGTCTGCACCTAAGAGGAGGTGATAGAGAACAACCCTACCTGTGGTCTCAGGTGCTCCTTAAACACTTTTTACCTGGTAAAGAGAGGGAGGTGAAAGAAGGCAGATAACCTACCACAGCAGCACAAAGATGTCCTGTCTGACTCTGACTGTTTAAACCAGGGGACCTCAAGGGCCTCGAGGGCCGGTGTCCTGCAGGTTTTAAATGTGTCCTTGATCCATCACAGCTGCTTTAAATGGCTAAATGACCTCCTCAACATGTCTTGAAGTTCTCCAGAGGCCTGGTAATGAACTAATCATGTGACTCAGGTTTGTAGGCCCAGTGTGACCTCTAAAACCTGCAGGACGGTGGCCCTTGACGCCTGGAGTTGGACACCTCGGTTGAAAACATGGACGAGGGGGATAAGGACTCCTGTTTAGGCTGGAGGCAGGATGGTGGTATGTTAGGGGACCAAACCTATCCTGGACACAGCTGGTTTCGTTCCTTCTTCTGCCACCAACAATCGTGTTATGCACAAACACATTTGTTCTTCTCTGACCTCATAAACATGAGCGTGCTTCTCTCCTCTGCTACATCAGGCTGGTTTATTTCTGCAGCTCAGTCTGCATCACTACTCCTGGATATAATGAGATCTTACTGTGTGGAGAGGCTGACCTTGAATATTAGGTTTAAGCACGTTGCAGTGATTGGTTGATTTTATTTGACATGCTCAGCTTTGACTGGCTTGTTTTTGTCTTTTATTTGAAGAAAGTGCTGGAGTCGATCAGAGCAACCTGCTGTCTTTATTCACTGTGAAGAAATCATTTCCAAACAGCCAAACAGTCATTGAACAAGAGTTACATTAAAAACAACTGAAACCAAACGAGTGGAGCTGATTGGACGTCAGCTTTGATTGACAGCACTATAAATGTGTGAAGACATTCATTTTTGTTTTTTAATACAAAACGATGGTTGTTTTTCAGTGTGGCAACACCACATACACACACATGTCTAAAACCCCATGAAGACGACATGATTTGACATTTATACAAAACAATCTCAGATATAAATACATATTTATAATCTGTATGTTACAAAAGAGTTTCCCTCGTGATTTTGGTGACGGGCGGGGCAGCGTGATCAACCACAGTGACGTATAAATATTCAGCCAGCTACAACTTTGGCAAAAATCACAAAACCCACAGAGAAAAACACACGGGGCGGGGCTTGAATGAATAGGAGGAGCTTTGGGGTTGTGGGAGGAGCTACGGTTAGAAAGACAACTCTGAACAAGAAGACAGACGGTTACAGTAGCGTATCAGGATGCAGGATTTTTTTTTTTTTTTAACAGCGCAAGCATAAAAAAAAATACAGACGTACAAGGGCGGGGCTAAAAGAAGAAGGGCGGGACTTCAAGGGACAAACTGATATTTTTCATTTATTGTTTTATCGTTGTGCTTTCAGAGGTCAGAAGTTTATGTGCTGAGGTTACTGAAACGATTAAAGGCCTCAAATTATTCCTGCTGCAATTTCTGATAAAATAAACACTGTTCATGGCAACATGGACGCCGCCGGATACTGCAACAGATTTTAGTGAATTCTCAGTGGAAGGAGCCTTTCATAGCTATGCTTCCTGTTCGTCCCCCCTGTTCTGAGTCTGGCAGCAGCAGAAGTAACAGGAACCTCCCTCGAACCTTCAGCCCAACTGAAATCAGTGCTGCTGCTTCTGTGTTCATCTCTCTTTTCTGAAACGTTCTTCAAATATGACACTTCAGTTTGGCTAAAGGTTGGCAAAGGTTTGATGATGAGATGTCCTGGATTATTTTAAAAAACAGGGAGTGTTCTGCCTCCCCCCACTGAGGTTCACCTGAACTCAGGTGCTTTCAGAGGTGTTTATCATGTCACTCATTGTCTGCTCCTCATCAGGGTGCTGATGAAGGGCACCATTAGCACCCCGATTGCTAGGTATGACAGACACACTGATAACTGTGTCCTGTAATTTGAAGCCTTTAATCTCACTCCTCTTTAGATTCCCATTTCTTCAACTAAGATTACATCACAAGCAGACTAAGTGAAGTCAAGTCTTAGATGTGACATCACAGTTTTTACATTGAATGACCCCGCCCCCAAACATAGAGTATAACATCAGAATAATTACAGACAGCTGAAAGCACCCGCAGAAAGCTGCTCTACAAAAAGTCCTTCTCAGGTTCTTCTTAGAGGCTCGGCCCAGTCGCAGACGACTGGCTGCTGCCGGAGGCCCCGCCTCCTTAGGCCACAGGTCCCTCCTCCTCTGAGGTGATTAGTGCTCGTGGCTGAGGGGGAGGAGACAGGTGAGGAACGAGGAGGAAGGTTTTCTACATGGGAGGAACGACGAGGCCGGACATGGCTGCAGAGAGACGAGGTTTGAATTCATTAATTATAAACATACAACAGAAATGATGTGTGTCACTGAGTGACAGCCAGGTGTGACACCTGCAGAGCAAACATCAGGTGTGGAAATTTCTTTATTCTATGTATTGATCACATGTTTTGACAATATCACTTTAGTAATAGTAGCATCACTTTATCACGTAGTTGTATGCATGTAGGATAGTATCACAAGTGGGCCTTGTGTTTATCACAGCTTCACAGCGGGGCCATTGTATGGGGCCAACACTGTCTGTGCTGTTGTGTAAATGCTTATGCTATTGTGAACTTTACACACATGGAGAGATGCCAAACTGCCTTTCATTGTTTTTGTAACAATGACAATAAAGAGCTATTCTATTCTATTCTATTCTATTCTTGTATGTGGTCAGAGACATCCAGGCACTGCGTGTAAGAGAGGTGACGGCTGGTCGTAATTCTCCTTGGGGGGAAGGTTCAAGGATGAGCTGAGCTGGGAGGTATAGGTCATATATAAGACGTGAGCGCCCATCTTCAGAGGCCGCTTTGGCGTTTGACCAGAGCGCTCTCTGCAGCATGTGATTAAACCCACTCGCTGAGCGTTTGCACTTTATTTAAACAACTTCCACAACAAAACAGAATTAATTAGATGAAAAAAAATATCAGTACTTTGCTCATGTTTGAATAAAGCTTTGCTCACACCATGTTTTTAATCCAGATGTTTCAGTGAGTGATGGTCTTCAGCTCAGTAATGGAGTCCAGGTTTGTTCATCGTCTGCAGATGTTTGTCCTAACCCTACAGTTTTGGTCCTTCCTCCCCCCCAAACCATCAGGATGCTGCTGTGACCTGTAGGCTGATAACCAATCAATCTCATGCTTAGCTCGTAGCATCCATGATGTCCCAACAGAATCTCTGTTTCTGATTGGTCAGACTACAGGACAGTCTCCACTTGGCCTCTGCACGTCTGAAAGGAGCGCCCTGCGGTTAGTCAGAGGAGGCGGCGGTTTTAATTGATCTCTAAATCTTTTCAGGAAGTCGTGAGACATGCACGATGAAATCTTATGCGCGTTTGCTTTTATGCTGCTATCTCGTTGAACTGTCGGCCTGGGGTGGCTCTAGCTCAGCGGGTAGAGCAGGTTGGCTAGTAATCAGAAGGCTGGTGGTTTGAGTCCTGGCTTCTTCAGTCTCTGTGTGTTAAAGTGACCTTGGGCAAGATACTGAACCCACAGCTGCTCTCGGTTCATCGAAGCGTGAATGGTCAGTTGGACGAGTCATGTAGAGTAAAAGTGCTGTGAAGGAAGAGTTTTACACTCTGACCTGTGAACCTCTCCATCAACCTCTGCTCACTGTACGAAAACACGTTCCACATTCAAACTGAGCAGATTTAACACTCCACGTGTTTCCAGAGGAACCTTTTCTGTCTCACATGAGTTTGAATTATTCGTTGCGCTCTGGTTACAGCCTCCGACATGCTCCAGCGCAGGTTTCAGCAGCGACAGTCGTTACAGTGACACTACAGGATGTAGCAGAGCTGCATTTTCCACCTCAGCTGTGAAACATTTTAAGAAGACAGGAGAGGACGGCAGAAGCAAGGACAGTGAGACGAGCAGAGGAAGAGGAGGGGGGATTAGGGCACTGACGTGTATTCATAAAAGGACACACGGTAGAAGAAGACAACCACTGACACACACAGGAAGCCTACAGTGAGCAAGTGTGTGTCAGTAAAAGCAGAAGGATGATGGGCTGCATCGTTCAGATGAGGAACGCTTTAGAGTAAAATGAAACGTAAGCCTTGGCTGTGTCAGTCAGGTTTGTAGCCACATGTCAAACTTCACCTGGACAGGCAAAATGGTTTTGATGATGCCGTCCTGGTTTGTGAGTCAGATATTTTTCCTGTTATTGATGGAGACATGCAACAGGATTCAGAAGAATGTGAGCTGACTCCAGGATGGTGGAAATGCCCCGGGGAGACAAAATCCCGTGCAATCCAGAGTGATTCATGGCTACAAATCCTCCCACGTACATCCCGTTTCACGGCGAGCTCAGCTCTAAATCTGCTCTCTTTGTTGTAGGAGAAGAAGAAGAAGGCCTACTGTCCATCTTGAGCAGTAAACCTTCACAGACCTCAGTAACCTCACCAGTGTGTTAAAGGGAAAGGTCACATGATGCTTCCCTGATGATGAACTGTTTATTTATTGTACAGTTTTCCTTCCTCCACACCGGAATGTCTCAGGACAGTCGGACTTGATCCGCAGCGTTTAAATAATCATGAGATGCCTCCTTCCTCTGATTTCAGGTGAGCTTTGCTTCTTTGATTCTGTGCACCGCCCTTCTTTGTCTTATGCAAACTAACCTAAAGTTGGATAAGCTGTTAACAAAACGGACGGTTTGTTGATGAAGAGACTGACTCCACCCACCTGTCCCTGTTGTGACTCGAATAAAACCTTAAAGAATCTGATGAGTTTTTAAAAACATCTGAGCTGAAAATGATGACACATCATTCCTCATTAGCTTCCTGTTAACGACAAAATGCATGTAGCAGCCCGCAGTTTAATTTACCAGCTCATTACACAAGCACGCACACACACACACATGTCTGTAGACTGACGCTTCACTCCTTCACAAAAACTGAAACGTTCTGGGATAAATGAAGCACATGTTCACAGAAACAAAACACAAGTAGTGATTTCAAAATGAAATTATTTTATAACAGCAACAACAACAATAATAATAATAATTAGAAACCACGTTGAAATGATGTCAGGATGAAATTGTTTCTCAGGTGCTCGTTTGAAGGTGAATCACTGATTTCATGCTCAGTTTCTGGCTGCTGCAGCTGCAACTATTAATAACATTCAAACTGTATTTACACATCACCCTGCAAATGGATCCACACACACACACACACACACACACACACACACACACACACACACGCACTGTGGCCTTTCTGCCTCGGCGAAGGCGGAGAGCAACATGAATATTTAACACTCGACAAACCTCTCTGTCAGAAACACTGACATCACACACACTGGCTGCCAGAGTGTGTGCTTCCTGTGTGTGTGTGTGTGTTTAATGCATGTGGGCATGTGTGTTTAGAGGATGTATCTGTGGGTTGTAGTGAATAAAACATGCATTGGCCTGTCACTCTTCATGCAATACTAACAGGACTCAGGTTACCCACCTCGACCCAGCGTGTGTGTCTGTGTGTGTGTGTGTTCACTCCATTTACTCGTCTGTAGACATGTGGTTGTTTACAGAAGAGCAGATGAAACTGAATCAAACATCTGTTCAGCTTCATGTTACTCTCGAGGCTCACTCGCTTTAATTACACCACATCTACATGTTTAAAGACATGAATCTCCAAAAGTTGATTCTGTTAATCGTTAAACGTTTTCAGTGGGAGAAACGTTTCGTCGCTCCAGAGATTTACTTACCTGGATGATTGAGCATGCATAAAGACATAAAGACATGAAGGAATTTGAAAACAAAATATAAAAATATGAATGTACTATTTCGTTTTAATCATAAGCTTTGTTAGTCACAGGTTCAATCATACTACGATCAAAGTATGTCTTCAGTCCCGGGAAGTATTCTTTCTGTCCCTAACACTTCTACTGACTTCGGAAAGAAGGAGTTTTAATTTGTAGACTCAAGGAGCTGCTGTCTCACCTTGCAGCCCATTGGCGTTGTTGGCGGAGCAGTTGGGTGGAGGAGGAGGTGAAGCTGGCGGCCGAACGACGGGAGCAAAGGCGCTCTTCTGTTTGACGGCAGCCGAGAAGGAAAAAACTCCATGCGAGGAGTTACAGTTAGAGACGGCCATGGTGGGACTGGAGGGAACGACTGGAACACAGCAGGTCAGAAACCATTTTAACCAGTAACTGTGATGGGACAGTAAACTACACTCCGTTAACATGGTTAGCTCTGTCTTACATGAATGATGTACTATCCAGTCAATTCAATTCAGTTTTATTTACACAGCGCCAAATCATAACAACAGTCACCTCAAGGCGCTTTGTATTGTAGGTAGACCTTACAATAATACATACAGAGAAAAAACAACAATCAATCTCCCTCCCATTCTACTTTTAAATACTCTAGGAACAACAAGTAGACCTGCAGTGTGAGAGCGAAGTGCTCTAATAGGGTGATATGGTACTACAAGGTCATTAAGATAAGATGGGGCCTGATTACTACAAAGTTCAAAGATAGAGGACCAGCACTACAGGGATTAGTGTAATTAGTACGAGTAGTATTCCTTGTAGTGGTTGTAGTAGCACTGCTAGGAGTATTAGTAGTAGTGGGTGTAGTACTGTAGTACATTTACCTTGATACTTACTGCCGTAGGGTGAATTGGCTGAGGACCCGTTGAGGAAACCGGGTGATGTTGCCACCCCAAGGTTTGGCATGCCTGTGTTGCCGTAGCCATTCATGCTGTTGCTGACTGTGTTGCCATAGTTACTCTGTTGGGGGGTGGAGCTTGGTACATATCCTCGCGGTGACACACTGCTGGTGTTTCGACTGTAGCCGACTGGAAGAGAGTACAGTGTTAGTAACACTGCAGTATTACTAAGTGCAGTAAGCTAGTTTTATGCTAGATGAGGCTGCATGTAACTTTTCCCCAAAGGTGGAGTTTTCGGTACATGGAGGTTCCTCTCAGCAAGTATTTGAACTCCTAAACACTTTAGAACTGATAATGCAACATCCTGGTTTCACAGGCAGAGGAAACAGATGGTGGGCTGATCCCAGTTCTGCTGGAGATCCTTTGGAGCTGCTGGAGGGGGGTGGAGCCTACACCTGCTTTAATTGGGCAAGTGGCAGGGTACACCCTGGAGAGGTCCACCTTCGATCACAGGGCGAACACAGAGAGACATACAAGCATTCAACCCCAGCACCTTCTTGCTGTGAGGCGACAGTGCTAAACCACCACACCACCCACATACACATGCTCAGGAAGAGTGGAATTTGGAAAATCGTTCACATAATCGTTCATATGAGATTGGTCTTTCATATCACAACATCCTAGTAATGCGACCATCAACAATCCTTGCTGAACTTTGAGTAGTAGTAGTAGCCAATCAGATCCTAGAGTATGGACTTGAGTTCAGCAGACAGAGTGTAGTAAAGACAAACAGGAGGTGGAGCAGTTAAAATAAGAGAAAGGCCGCTTGATGTTTTTAATTCATCTGGTGACAGAGTGCTGGTGAATCTGAGTCTGGAAATGTGTGGTCCCAAAGCTGACGACAGTGGGTGGGGCTACAAGAGAAATTCATGAGGATTTGTAGATTTGCAGTGAAAGATTCTTCCTGCTGGGATCTCACAGAAAACTTGAACTACATGTCAAACCTTTTGTGGTTCCTATAACACAGAAAAGGGGCACACTAGAGCTGAATCAGAACTGCTGAATGATCCAGAAGACTCCAGTTCTTCTCATGGTTTAACTCTTTGTTCATCCCTCTATTCCATTCCGTTCAATTTAGTTTTATTTAGGCAGCACCAAATAAGGTCCTTCATATTGTAAGGTAGATACCCTACATTAATACAGAGAAAGCCAAACAATCAGAAGACCCACTTTGAACAAGCACTTGGTGAGAGTGGGAAGGAAAAGCTTCTGTTTAACAGGAAGAAACATAAGGCAGCTATCTGGGTGGGAGGAGGGAGACAGGACAAAGACACGCATGTCCATCAAAGTGACATTCAGCTCTGAGCTGGTCACAAATCTAACGCTCGGTGCACCAAAGTCCTTCTTAGTAGACTTAGTAGTAGACTCTGTAGAGTACTCGTAAAATGTGTCATGTGACCAGGGTTACCACAGCCACCCCTTTAATGTCACTTCTGCCCCCATCACCTGCAGGATTTATCGGGCCGCTCATACCTTGCGTTGTCTCAGAGACGTTGACGGCGAGCTGCCCGCTGAAAGAGTTGACTCCCATCATGCCATGGGAGGCGGTGTTGCCCAGCGATGGGATCTGGTTGTGGTTCCTGGGAACGCTGTAGAGCGCTTCAGCGATGTCTGCTGCTCGCTTCAAGATGATCTCCTGCAGAGCGGAAAGACACAGGAGCATTTAAATATCTGGATTCATGCAGCTGCAGAGACTCAGGAGGGAACATAATCACATAACATCTCTACTGGAAATGTGGAGAAGCTATCATCCTAAAATTAAAACTCATGCATTAACACCAAAGGCAAGACTGATTAATTGAGAGTTGTGGTCACTTTGTTTCAGATGATAATGATAAATTACAATTAAACACCTGTAATACATTCCTGTGATATAATGTAAGGTATATTAAATCCCCCACTCGCCCCTGCGGGCGGTTTATCCTTCAAGCTCGGGTCCTCTACCAGAGGCCTGGGAGCTTGAGGGTCCTGCGCAGTATCTTAGCTGTTCCCAGGACCGCGCTCTTCTGGACAAAGATCTCCGATGTTGTTCCCGGGATCTGCTGGAGCCACTCACCTAGCTTGGGAGTCACCGCACCTAGTGCTCCGATTACCACTGGGACCACCGTCACCTTCACCCTCCTTCTTCCTGATGTTGCTGACATTCAGTATCGCTACATCGATCACTACGGCCGTCTTCTTCTGTTTGTCTACCACCACTATGTCCGGGACTTCCAGGCCGTACTCAGCACAGATGTTCCTGTACACTATGCCGGCCACTTGGTTATGGCGTTCCATGTATGCCTTGCCTGCTAGCATCTTGCATCCTGCTGTTATGTGCTGGATTGTCTCTGGAGCATCTTTAGACAGCCTGCACCTGGGGTCTTGCCTGGTGTGATAGACCCCAGCCTCTATGGATCTTGTGCTCAGAGCTTGTTCCTGCCATGATTAGTGCCTCTGTGCTGTCTTTCAGTCCAGCTTTGTCCAGCCACTGGTAGGATTTCTGGATATCAGCCACCTCCTCTATCTGCCGGTGGTACATACCGTGCAGGGGCCTGTCCTTCCATGATGGTTCCTCGTCTCCCTCCTCTTTCTTGGGTTTCTGCTGCCTGAGGTATTCACTGACCACTCGGTCAGTTGGGGCCATCTTCCCAATGTATTCGTGGATGTTCGTTGTCTCATCCTGAACTGTGGTGTTGACACTCACCAGTCCCCGGCCCCCTTCCTTCCGCTTAGCGTACAGCCTCAGGGTGCTGGCCTTGGGTGAAACCCTCCATGCATGGTCAGGAGCTCCCTGGTCTTGATGTCAGTGGCTTCTATCTCCTCCTTTGGCCAGCTTATTATCCCAGCAGGGTACCTGATCACGGGCAGGTGTTGATGGCCCGGATCTTGTTCTTACCATTCAGCTGACTCCTCAGGACTTGCCTGACCCTCTGCAGGTACTTGTTGGTTGCAGCTTTCATAGCGACCTCTTCATGGTTCCCTTTTTTCTGTGGGATCCCCAGGTACTTGCAGCTGCCCTCAATGCCTGCAGTGTTGCCTTCTGGTAGTGAAATATAGTGAAAAACAGCAGAGTTCATGTTTTCTAACCCTAGCATGCAGTTTTCAGTCTAAGGCACTTTATTGTCTTTCTGTGATTTCTGATTTCAGTCAGTTTATTTTTGATTTTATCTCATCAGACTGAGGTCATTATATTGTTACTGCCACCATCTTTCTCTTCTTTGTCTTTTTTTCCAGTGTAATTGAGGGTAACGATCCACGATACTTCACTGACCAGCCTGCAGGGGGCACTCTGATGTCTGTCTGACATGCGCTAAAGATCCTGAGAGCGGCTCGTTATACTTAAACAGCTCAAGACTCCAAAAACACACATGTTCAGTTTACACATACATAACACACACACAAACACACACACAGTTATTATTATTATCACTACATTAGGATTTACATTTGTTTACAGGCTCTGCACTCTGTTCAAGGTTACGCTTTCATTTCAATAGACCTGTGTGTGTGTGTGTGTGTGTGTGTGTGTGTGTGTGTGTGTGTGTGTGTGTGTGTGTGTGTGTGTGTGTGTGTGTGTGTGTGATTAACTGGTGGGTTGAGAAGCGTGTCGGAGAGACTCTGTTGGGGAGGATGGGGGATATAAAGAGCTCCCTCCTCCTCCTCCTCCTCTGCCAGTGTTTCAGTGTTTCAGGAGGCTGTGACTCCTAAACCTGAAGGAGGTGGTGAGGAGGGGGAGGAGGAAGTCTGTCCTGTTTAATGAGTTTCATGTGAAATTAAAGAAGCTCCGGTTTGAACTGTGAGACAGTCTGATGATGATGTTATCAATAATCTGTGAAACATGATTATTGGTTGTGATTACGCTGACTGTCCTTACTGTGATTGGCCAATCCAGTAAAACTGTGTAAAAATGTTCATAAATATTCTCTCAGTCAGACTCGTGCAGCTCTTATGACAGTTTGTTTCCACTCATGTCCATGACGCTGAAGCAGCTCAAACCACTGAAGTGAAAACATGGTGACGTCTCAGAGCAAAAGGCGGTGCGCTGGTTTAGACACAATGACTGTAAGTAAAAGATGACATCACAGAGTTTTTGAAACCAGACGTGATAATGTGGATCAGTAGCGCTCTGCTGGACAGGTGGAGGTACTTCAGCTGTGTTTCGCTCTCAGCGTTCAGTTTGTCTTCATCCATTTGAGTGGTTGAATTCAATTCTGTGCCGGCTCTTATTTGGGTATAAAAACATGAATTCATTTTGTTGTTTGATGAATAAATAATGACATCATTCTTAGTTTGAAACACGTTTTGACAGATTACATTTTTTTTAAATTGTCTAATAAATCTGAAGCACTGTTTTCTGGGTTAACAGACACACGCTCACAGCTTGTTTCACTAAGTTTGTTCAGAGAGTTTAACTTAACAGTGAACACTTCCTATTTGTGTCGCCTCATTCTTTATTTTCTACTCATGTTCCTCCTCAAAGACACAAAGATTCAAAAGGATTCAAACTGAAGCGGCGTCCTCGGTGTGCCGACGCCACATGACGTCGTGTATGTTGCACTTGCAGCCACAGCTCGTGCGCACACCTCGTCTCCGGTCAGCCTTTAGACTCAATATTGTGTGATCTACTGTACAATATAAAGCGCCTTGAGGCTTGTGATTTGGCGCTATATAAATAAAATTGAATTGAATATATCAACAAGAATCTGTTAATCAGGGTCACCTGCACAGGTAAACACACTGATGTCAGCTGATGTGTGTAGACAGGTGAGCAGCTTACCTGGTTATTATGAGGCATCCCGTAGAGCGCCTCCACCAGGTCTGCTGCTCTCTTCAACAGCACCTCCTGAAAGAAACAAAGGAGGAGGGGTGGTAGTGTGATACAACAGAAGAAGAAGAGGAGGACATGAGGTCAGTAACAAAAGCCGATGAAGTCGTGTTGCCAGTGTCACTTGTGAACAGGTGTGAACAGGCTGCAGGAACATTTTCAACAGCTCTAATGAATTCTGTTTAATATTATGTTATTCATATAGAACCAAAACGCAACAGCAACCACCTCCAGGTGCTTCATACTGTAAGGTAAAGACCCTACAACAACACAGCAAAACCCCAATAATCAAATGACCTATGAGCAGGAGCTTGGTGACAGTGAGAAGGAAAAACTCCCTTTTAACAGGAAGAAACCTGTGAAAATCCTCACAGTGTTACTGGAGGCCAAGGTAATGCCATCCAGAGTAAGAATCTGGTTAGAGACCATATTTCTACGATTTTCAGGGCCGAGTACAATAACCTCAGTTTGATCTGAATTAAGAAGCAGAAAGTTAGCGGCCATCCAGGTCTTTATGTCTTTAAGACATTCCTGCAGTTTAACTAATTGGTGTGTGTTATCTGGCTTCATGGACAGATAGAGCTGGGTGTCATCTGCATAGAGAATGCATGCAGTGCAGAGATCAGTAACAATCACAGCTTGTAAACATCAGCAGGGGTCCCTCTGTTTCTGTGTGTTTGTACCTGAACTGGAAGATTTAAACAGTGTTTATGTTAATCAGAGCTCAGTTACACCTCACAGAGCACACACACACACACACACACACACACACACACACACACACACACACACACACACACACACACACTGGGCCTCTTAAAAACTGAAGCATTTCACTTCAATGAGCAGTTTTAGTGTTAAAACTGCTCATTGAGCCCAATAAACCGCTGCCACTGTGTGTGTGCATGCATGTTTGTGTGTGCGTGTGTGTGTGTGTGCATGTTTGTGTGTGCGTGTGTGTGTGTGTGCATGTTTGTGTGTGCGTGTGTGTGTGTGTGCATGTTTGTGTGTGCGTGTGAGTGTGTGTTCGTGTGCGTGTAATCAGGCAGTGACAGAACAATGCTTCATTTAGTCTTTATCTTAATTAAACACACTCTCAGTTAATCTGCTGCTTTCCATTACAAACTTCTTCAGGAGGCTTTTTCAATTAACCCCGCCCCCTTCATCCTCTTCCTCGCCTCTTCCTCCTCTCCTCCATCCCTGCGTCCGTCCACTCTGCTTTTCTCCATGCTCTGTTCATTCTATCCCTCCTTCTAATTGTTGCCCATCAATCACTCCTTCTTTTTCTCTTTACCCTGCATGCATTTTCTCTCTTTTCTCTTCTTCTCTTTCCTTTAATCCTCCTTTGTTCTCACTTCTTCTCCATTTTTCTCCTTTTTCTTGTTTTCCCCCCCTCATCCTTCCTCTCTTGCTCCCTTTCTCTCTCCGCTGTCCTTTCACCGTTACAAATATCATTTCTTGGATCACAAATAAATGTTATGAACTGTGATTTACGGCCAGTTTTACACACTGTGACTGTCAGGTTACTGCCAGCCCAGCTCTGTGTGTGTGTGCTACGCACACCGTGAGAGGGGAAGTCATTTCTGTGAAGGAGCTTTCAGCCTCCGATCATCTTTAATCTGCTCATTTATGCAGAGCAACGTTCCAGTGTGTCGACACACTCACACACACACTGTGTTTATAGAGACAAATGAAAGCCTCATTATTACAAGTGTTTCGCTGTTACGCCGTCACATGACGAGCACCTCTCTGCACACACATGAACGAGGTTAGAGCTGGAGGGCGGGATGTCATCACCGAGGAGGAAACCAATTATTCTTTTAACTCAACACACACACACACACGCACACACACACACACACACGCGCGCGCGCGCACACACACACGCACACACACACACGCACGCACACACACACACACACACACACACACACACACACACACACACACACACAGACGAACTGATCCTGTCTTTAAGCTCCAGCAGCAGGAGATGAACTTTAATATCTGAAACATGATGAATAATTACACTGAGATGAAAAATCTGAATAAATAAGATCACAAAGGATCAAATCAAATCCTCCCTGTGATCACGACAGCCTCCATCCGCACAAACTAAAGAGTGGAGCCCGTCATTATAAATTAACCCTGAAAACACCCACCTAATAGTTTTTTCTGAATAAAAGAGTTATTTTTTTTCTGTGTTTACCAGTCTGAGTAAATGAGGTAAACAGCAGGTGGAGCTCACTGTTCATGCAGACAAAGAATGAAAACTGTCGAAGCTCCAAACTTTCTTTTATCTGCATGACTGATGAGAAAAGTCAGAGCGACACCTGCGTGACTGGCCGGGCGTCTTTTCAGGTGAAGAACCTGTGGCGCTGCGAGTCTTTTCACCGAGATTCATGAACAAATGTAGAAACTGTAAAAACTAACACTGAGCTCGCTGCTGTACAAGAAAGAAAATAACGGTGTGGCTTTTTGGCCTTCATCAGCTGCTTTGGCAGTAAAGCTGACCGAGCTTCGAAGAAGCTTCAAACGGACTGAAGCTCTGACACAGTGATTAAACTTGACTTACACGCTGCTCCCCGACTCATCACAGAAACAAATCAGCGAGTCACAGCGGCGAACTAGACTGACATGCATCGATTAGATTGAGATGGACCCCCGGCTGACCTGTGCCACGTGGTCACACAGAAGAAACTCTGGCAATCGGCTGGTCATCTCCTGAAAGTGAAATGCAATCGATGAGCAACTGCAGAATTTTCTGGGCTGTGGATCCACATCACACCACACACAGGTGATGATGTCACAGGTTTCATTTCTCAGAAGCTTCAGTGTCACATGATTCATGTAAACCATCAATCACTCGCTGCTCCACTTTGACTTCTGCCATCATTTGCAGGGTTCACTCAGTATTTTCCAAATATTGCAGTTGGCTCCCTTTAGCCCAGGGGCGTTCTAGCCCATCTTTGGGGGTGCTGAAGCCACCCCAAAATGAATCAGAGCACCCAAAGATTTCTTACTTTTTTTTGACAATATTTGCTGTTTGTGTGACACGCTACTAAAAATATAAAAACCATACAGTACTTGGTTGGTACGTAATATTTTAACAACAAAAGTATAGATAACCCCCCCTTCCATAATGGATTGTTCCAGCTCTCCCCTGCTCTGGCTCTAGCGCCCTTTCTGCCAGAGCTGAGACGCAGCAGAGCGGAGGTGTGAGTGCCTGGCTTAAAACAGGACATGTTAGATGCATTTAGCCTTCAGTTACTCTTTATATAGTTGGTAGGAGTCAGACCATGTTTCTTTTTGACTGAAAAACATTACACCAGGTAACCTGCAGTGTTGAAAACGTGTTTTCCGACGATGTTTGCTGCCCTACAATCCATCCTGCTCTGTAGTAAAATCAGCGATATTTGACAGTCCTGTTGCTAACATTGAAATGTATCCAGCCTATTTAAAATCTAAAACTTAAAATTATCCATAGCCTGCTGTTGTTACCACTGTCCTGTTTGAAATGGAAGGAGAGAAGCTGCTTATTTTGTCATATGTGCCGATATTAAACCCAAGGTACTAAGTAGCTAACTAACTGAATGCCCATAAACCTTATAACTCCTGTTGTGTGTGTGTGTGTGTGTGTGTGTGTGTGTACAGATAGACAGCCAGGTTCATAAGGGATATGAGGAAAAAAATTTTTTAAAAAGGAGCCACATTCAGGTAAAAGTGGGTTGAAACATTTTGAGCCTCTTTAACAACATCCCAACATAACATTATCATTGATCGGGAGATTAAAATTAATGATATATTTTTATGTGGTTCAGCCACAGCTCTACTGAAACCTCAGCCAGTAACAGGTCGGCCAACTTTTGGACCGTCCAGTTGTCTGTATGACTGCTGCAGTATGTGCATCACATTTGCTCACTATCAGAAAGAGCCAAACAGCCCTGGTGGAGCGAGCAGCTGTAAAGAGAAGCAGATGCTCTGTTTCTACAAATGTTTTAAGCTTGTTTCAAAGATTCTGTACAGCAGCTTTAAATGTTTTCCAAAAGCACACACACACTTATCAGTGTTTCTCACACTTGTTACAGTGTGGACCACCTGAGAAAATGTCAAGCTCTCCTAAGGACCACTATGAAAGCATGAAACTCATAAATCTTACAACACAAAATTATTATTATTAAATTAGTAAAATTAGCATCTGCAGTAAAGATTTTTTCATACATTGTATACATTCTACCACAGGCAAAGCTGCCTCCATATTTATAGTTTTTATTAATATTTGGTAATAATTTATTTGTAATAATTTATTCTGTGGCGGGAGTGTTTTTTATGTATCTGTATTATATTATACAAACACATTAAAAGTGAACCTCTGTCCAAAAAATGCACTCAGTTTACTTCTTACTCACTATGAGCATCATTCATCATTCTCCCAGTAATTAAGGTTAGGATATGTATTTTTTTTATTCCAATCCATTCTTCTTTTGCAGCATTTAATAATCTTTATCACTTCTCCAACTCCAACCCCCGGCGCATGTGGCAAGGACTCCAGACCATCACAGACTACAGGACCACCAAACCCTCCCCCGCATCCTCTGATGTCTCCTTCCTCAACGAGCTCAACAACTTTTATGCTCGTTTTGAGCGAGGGAACCCCACAACCACAACCAATGCAGACATGACGCCAGACCACCAACCTCTGACTCTCTCCCCCACCGATGTAGGAGCGGTGCTGAGCAGGATCAATGTCCACAAGGCTGCAGGTCCTGATGGCATCCCCGGGCGTGTTCTCAGAGCATGCTCTGGGGAGCTTGCAGGAGTGCTCACAGACATATAAAACCTGTCCTTGGCCCACGCTGTGGTACCGGCCTGCTTCAAATCCACCTCCATCGTCCCGATACCCAAAAACTCCAACCCATCTAGCCTCAATGACTACCGCCCAGTAGCACTCACCCCCATCATCACAAAGTGCTTAGAGCAGCTGGTCCTAGCACACTTGTTGTGTCCTCCTGTCTCCCCCCCACCCTGGACCCCCACCAATTCGCATACCGCCAGAACAGGAGCACAGAGGATGCAGTCTCCATCGCACTGCACTCTGTCCTCTCACACCTGGACAACAACAACACCTACGCCAGAATGCTGTTTATAGACTTCAGTTCAGCGTTCAATACAATCCACCCCTCACAACTCATCAGGAAACTGACAGACCTGGGTATCAGTTCCCTCATCTGCAAATGGTTACTGGACTTCCTGACCAACCGCCCCCAACATGTCCGGCTGGATAACCGCTGCTCATCTACAATCACGATGAACACCGGTGTACCACAAGGCTGTGTGATGAGCCCTTTCCTCTACTCCCTCTTCACCCACGACTGCAGACCTGCTGATGGTTCCAACACCATCATTAAGTTTGCAGATGACACCACGGTGATTGGCCTCATCAGTGACAACGATGAGGCCGCCTACAGGGAGGAGGTGGATCGTCTGGCTGAGTGGTGCGACACAAACAACCTGCTGCTTAACACCGAGAAGACCAAGGAGCTCATCGTGGACTACAGGAGGAATGCTGACCCACATCCACCCATCCACATTAAGGGGACGGCTGTGGAGCGTGTGAGCAGCTTCAAGTTCCTGGGAGTCCACATCTCACCTGGACGACCAACTGCTCCAAGCTGGTCAAGAAGGCTCACCAGCGCCTCTTCTTCTTGAGGACTCTGAGGAAGAACCACCTGTCCTCAGACATCCTGGTGAACTTCTATCGTTGCACCATCGAGAGCATCCTGACCAACTGTATAACAGTCTGGTACGGGAACTGCTCTGCCTCGGACCGGAAGGCGTTGCAGAGGGTCGTGAAAACTGCCCAGCGCATCGCCGGAGCACCACTTCCTGCCATAAAAGACATCTACAGGAAGCGGTGTCTGAAAAGGGCTGGGAAAATCATCAAAGACCCCAGTCACCCATCACATGGACTCTTCACCCTCCTGCCCTCTGGGAGGCGCTACAGGAGCCTCCGGACTAAGACCACCAGGTACCGGAACAGCTTCTTCCCCACAGCTGTCAGACTCCTGAACTCTGCCTCCTGACATCTGACCCACGTTAACTCATGGACTGAACATACACACACCCACAATGGACAACTGTACCCTCAAACACACAATAATAACATGGACTGAACCACCACTCACAACCACTAGCACTTTATATAGCCTCTGTAGAAACTATCTACACCCTCACTTATCTTAACTGCACTACTGTATAGCTCTGTGTAACCAATCATTCTGTACATACGATAATCTTTAATCCTACAACTGTTTACAACTTGCATAGTTCCCATTTCTGTATAGCTGTATATCTCAGATTCTGTAAAGTTATTTATTTCATATTCTGTATAGTTTTTCATATTTATATCCTGTTCATAGCCTGTACATACTTATAGTTATAGAATATTCACAACATACTTCATACCGTGTACATTATAACATACCATAATAGACCCATTTCTGTAATATACTCACATATCTATATTATTGCTAATATATATTGTAATATATCTATATCACTAAAGCACTTCTGGGTGGATGCAAACTGCATTTCGTTGCCTTGTACCTGTGCATGTGCAATGACAATAAAGTTGAATTCTATTCTATTCTATTTGATGGTTTTGTTACAGACTTTTCAAAAAAGTGTTTTTCTTTTCTTTCACAAATGTGGGATTAAATTGTGTTAAAATGTACAAAACAGTGAAGTCATGTTTTGTGACGAGGACCCAGGCTCAGAGAGACTTGATGAATTTAAGAATCTTAAGATTTAATAAAGAAATTTACAGACTTGCAAAGAGATGGTAAAATTATGATGACTGATAACGGAGACGAAGACAGCAGACGACAAGGACAGGGAGGAACAGGGGTTTAAATGCACCAAGGAGACAGTCAGAGAGACAACTGGAAAACTGGAGACATTTAAGGATGACAGAGTAAAGTTTATCTTGCCTGGCTGGGCAGCTCTCTGGGTGCTCAGCACCACCAAAGCTCTGATCCTAGAATTGCCTCGCTTTAGCCTACAAACCGGATTCACGGCTTCCGCAAACCGAGCCGTGGATCTGTTCCCTACAAACAAACACGTGTCTCTGTGATTACTGCAGCCGCAACACAAACTAACCCCAAAATCTGATGAGTAGGAAAACAGAGAAAAGCAAAACTCTTTGAGTTCCTTTACTTCAAACCGCTCTCACAACCTTCCTTCTCACTGAGGACTTCCACACAGAAGGCTTTTACAGAAACATCAGATAATCCTGGATGAGCCCCATTTTTCAGCCTGAAAGTGCAGAGAGCCCTGACCTCTGTAGACACTAAATAATAACAGCAGCGTATTTCAGCGACAAACGAGTGATGTTAGCAGCGCACAGGGATGTTGGTCAAAACTCTGTAACCCTCAGAAGCAGCTGAAGCTGAGTGGAGCTCATTCAGGGAGGTTTCCCACTGAGACGGGGTTTCTGAAAGCTTAACCAAACATCTGGATCCACCTTCTGATCCACATCCAGGAATTAATTGGCTCCTCAGGTCAGCGGTCCCCAACCTTTTTTTGCGCTACGGACCGGTTTATGTCGGACAATATTTTCACGGACTGGCCTTTAAGGTGTCGTGGATAAATACAACAAAGTAAAACCAGTACCGGTACCAAAAAAACACGATTTATTCAAAACACACAGGAAAAGACCCAGGGAAACCGAGTTAATGATAAAAATGATAACAAAAAACAACGCTAAAAACCAACTATCACACCCCAGCCTCAACTCGCAGCCCGGTACCAAACGACTCACGGACCAGTACTGGTCTATGGCCCGGGGGTTGGGGACCGCTGCCTTAGGTCATCGTCTTCTTCTCCGCCATGTTTCATAAAAATCACCATTGTAGTCTTTTACCAACAGATGGTACTGTGAACAAATTGATCCTAAACACTTTCAAACATCTGAAACATACACCGGTGGAGTCAGACTCTTTCTTGGCAGATGGTGGACACGATCAGCTCAGGATAACAGTGGCCAGTCTATTGTGACGAAGGTGAGGGTGAAGGTGTAGCTGTTAGTTTACTGATTGATCTACCCTCAGCTATGACCACAAGGAGCAGAAATGAGCTTCATCTGCTGGAGGCTGAACCTTTAGAGATGAGTGAGGAGCTCATTCATCAGAGGCTGAGGATGGAGCCACCACTGGTTTGACATCTGGCCACATACAGCTGGGAGGGTCAGACCCAGGACATGCTGGCTTTGTCCCCACCAGAGGAGTTGGTGGCAGAAGGAGATCTGGCCATCTCTGTTGGCCTGCTGCCCCTGAGACGCGGACCCAGATAAGTAGCATTAAGCAGATGTTAATGTGTTAGAGTTCTCTACTCCAACCAACTCCATCAAAAGGAAAACTGAAGGCTGTCACTGAGCGTGAGCAGATTAACCACAATCTGACCCCAGAAATAGATTCTGCAGCACCAACACGAGGGCTAAATGCACACCCCCACAAACTGAACATCTGCAGGGATTCTTCACCCACATCTGGATGAAAACATCCCAAACACGGACATTTAGATTTCACATGAAAACAGCTCAGAGTTTATTATGCAGGACAGAAACAGAAACAAGACGACAGAGGAGTTATTTTTTATAAATCAGATAAGAGAAAGGCTGAAAAGTGTGCGTGTGTGTGTGTGTGTGTGTGTGTGTGTGTGTGTGTGTGTGTGTGTGTGTGTGTGTGTGTGTGTGTGTGTGTGTATAAAGCCCATTGGCAAACAGGGAGGTTGAAACAGTCAAATCAGGTAATCAGCGAGTGCAGCCATGTGGCAAGAAAGGAGATTGGCATACACACACACACACACACACACACACACACACACACACACACACACACACACACACACACACACACAGGAAAGAGCATTAAATTCTACAGACACACAGGCACACACATACAAGTGCGTGTCTGTGTGTGTCTGTGACGGACAGCTAATGATGATGAATGCAGGGTCACTTGATCACCATGGAAACAGCTTTAACACTGAGGTTAGTGTGAACTGTCCTCAGTAATCCGGACTAACAGAGTGATCTCTCCTTCAAGCTGTGTGTTTCCTGTGTGTGTGTGTGTGAACTCCTGGCTCGTGCACATGCCTGTCACTGGGTTTGTGTGTTTCCGACCTCAACGTGTTTCGTGGCGTCCGTGCTGGGATGACTGACGGCAGCTGCCGCACATACCGACACTTTAAAGTTTAATCTTTGGCGTCGCTATGGCACCAAACCCAAACACCGTCCTTCTGTAGGGTCAGAAGCAGGTGTCACTCTCAGAAAATGTCTCTGTACTTTCTCACCTGCTCACATGTTTGACGAGGACACAGAGGAAGTAGCTTTGCTTTCTGAAACCGACTGAATGGGACAGCGGCTTCTCTCAGCCCGCCATCTTTAGCCTCCACCTCAAAAACGCAGAGCAAACTGACCTCCTACTGCTTCAAAGCTCAACAGGAAACTTCCTGGGAGCTGTTCACATACTTGTGAGCACACTTTGAACAGGTGTATCAAACAAAACTACAGTACAATCAACCAATCACAGGCTTCAGTGAGACTATCAGCAAACTTCTCTTTCATTCAGCACCAAATCACAGCAGCAGTCGCCTCCAGGTGCTTTATATTGTAGGGTAAAGACTCTACGATCATACAGAGAAACCCAACAATCATATGACCCCCTATGAGCAAGCACTTGGTGACAGCGGGAAGGAAGAAACCACCAGCAGAATACATCTGCACGTTTGACCACACATTCGATTTCTGTTCTTCATACTTAGTAGTTTAGTATCGCATGTCCTTCAGCCGGGCATGTGGCGGCTTCAGCGCCTACAGAGAGGGTTGGGTCGCGGGCCCTTTTTATAACTGCTTTTAAATCATTGTAACTTTGTCGCAGGTATATTTGTGTATCGAGGTAGCACCAAGTGTTCACAAGGCACCGCTGTTTGAACACACACAGGGAGATCAGCTCTGCCTCGGTGTTACCGTGTGTGCTTCGCCAGAACATGGTCCAGGTTTGCGACACAGGGGACCTGTGTTGACCTGTGTGATGTCATGAGTGCACAACCCGTCACACGTAAGCCCGACTCAGACGTCGCAGTCAGCCCCCCGAAACAGTCGGGATTATTTCCAGTTATTAGCGTTTCTGTGGTCAACAGTCACTCGGCTGCACGCTGAGCACAAGGCAGCGTGGGTAATTGAATAAAACCATTACAGATGAATTATTAAAGATGTGGTTTTCATTATGGAGCTAACAGCATGTCAGCTCACATCAGAGCAGCTGGAGGCTGAAAGCACACTAGAGAAATTCTCTTTCAACTACTGCAAGGTTGTTCATTAAACGAGGGGGTGAATAGAAGTGTCGGATAATTTCCATCAGCATCCTGCTTCTGGTCCGAATCTGGAGGATCCAGATTAGGCCTGATATATATAAACATCTTATCCTGGTTCCTCTAAACTGGACAGCTAATCCAGGATCAGGACAGCCTGACGATCCCAAACCTGCTTTACGAGTCATTATTGAAACACACACACACTGAACTGTTGACCTGAAGCAGCACAGCAGAGTTTTTAAATGTCCACCCTAAAGGGAAAACTGATTCCGTCTCTTTGCTTTGATTGTTTGAACCCATCAAATCTAAAATGGGTAAAAGATGTGAAAGTGTGAGCTTAAAAAGAAAAACTTTGGCCTCCACCGATGAGAAATGTGGGATGATTTTCAGAGTCTGATCGAAAACCTGTGAACTGGAAACTAAACAACATCCTCACAACAACGAACAGGAGTGGTAGCATAAAAGGAGAACATCATGGAAGCAGCTTCCTTCTTCAACAGACAAGCGCAGGACTCTTTGCTGGTTCTGACTGGAGCCAGCAGACTGTCCTCCAGATTCATTCACCCTGAGGGCGTTGGATCATGTTAACCTTTGCACCACTTTTCACCCCCCCGGGTGATAATTAACCCACAGAAGGGGAATGTGAAGGTTCCTGCTTCATTACAGATCGTTCACTGTCCAGCTGAATTTACCGTCAGCCTTTTCTCTGGAGCATCACACGTGTGGTAACGCGGTTCATGTGAACCAAATTCAGCCAAACCAGGACAAATGTGAAAGCTTTGAACAGATACTGGTGTCCAAACTACAGGTTTGATGAAAACTGTGTGTGTGTTAGAAGCTGCCAGTCGGTCTGAGTGGACACACAAAAACAAGTTAAACAGCAGAATCGGTGGATGCAGCTGATGATTATCAGGACTCTGAGCAGCCAACCAGAACGCAGACTGATGGAAAAAACACAGCGACAATAATCACTTATTCTGTGTGTTTGTATAAAACGATTGTGTGTCTGAGCGCGTCCTACCTTCGGCAGTCTCTCCGGGTCTCCGGGGTGGCGGGGGATGACCTTCTGTAACCTCTGGAAGCCGTAATCGATGGTAGGCTCATTCAACGCTGAGGAGGGAGCAGGTCTTTTCATTAGACACCTCACAACATTAATATCGTCACATTTGTTCACTAGTTAAACTTTTTAAAGCCCAAAAACGTGAAACTGTCAGCTGCTCAGACTGCCGTGGATAAGACGTGAGACACTCCTCTCGCATTACTCGCAGATTACATGTGAGCATTTTAGATTATTTCTGGATTAAACATGTAAGTCGTGCACAGAGAGAACAAAGGAAAAAATAAATGTCAATGAAAATACTCCAGAAAGTTTACGGGCCGATTGGATTAGAACGTCTGTACTGACCGACGGGAGGAAACACACGGAGGCGTCGTTGTCACGCTGACGGGACACCACACACTTCAGTTTGAACCGATAATTTATGCTGCTCTTTGTCAGGTGTAATAACTGCAGCCGTGCACATCGCGGCGAATCTGCAACCCTCAGACACGCCGAATCCATCAGACTTGTTCATTTTTTGTTTTCCCCTCCCCTCCTCTCTCCTCTAACATCATTTACAGTTTAAACTGGTTGGGAGGTGATAAATCAGAGCGTCAGTGAACGCAGCCGAGCACAGCCAGGACTCAGAGTGTGTGTGTGTGAAGTGCATGAATCATAATCCCGTCTTGGTTCAGCTGCATTTAACAAGCTTTAGACCGACTCTCCTATACATCAAACTGTGTGTGTGTTTGTGTGTGTGTGTGTTCAGTCCTTGAAGGCTCACAGGGCGTGACAGGCAGCAGTTATAAGAGTGTGTTAGCGCTCCAGATGTCTGTGTTATCTATAGTTGTGCGAGTGGCTGTGACCTTGTGTTGTTGACTGTTACACACTTTACTGTCACCTGTGTTTCTTCCACCTGCAGTCGGTCCGATTCCTCCTGGATCAAACCTGAATGCATCCTCGCTGCGTCTTTAAGGACACGTGTCCACATGCAATTTCAAACACACCCAGCAGAGCAGTAACACCTGATCATCAGGTAAAAGATGTCAGAGCAGAGTTACCACGATGAGAAGAAGAGACCACCTGAACCTGGCAGCGTTTTCCTCTTTAGCTGGCGGATCAGCGACTGTTCAGGACGCCACGTTTGGCGTGCAGCGGGGCTGGTGGTGATGCTGTGTGGCTGTTTTTAATGACCTGTTATTGCGTGTTTGTGTTGACGTGACTGTTTTATTCTTATGTGTTGTATTTCATTCGTATGAGGCTTTTACCTTGGCAACTATAGGTCACGTGACCATGACTCCACATTCAGCCCAGAGTCCCTGAGACACCTGAGCTGCTAAAAACGCTGATGTCACGAATGAATGATGCTCTTGATTCATGTTTTCTGTCTTTATTCATATCTTCATGTTTCACTGCAGTTTAATAAACTCTGGAACA
Organism: Maylandia zebra; assembly: GCF_041146795.1. Taxonomy (NCBI): domain Eukaryota; kingdom Metazoa; phylum Chordata; class Actinopteri; order Cichliformes; family Cichlidae; genus Maylandia; species Maylandia zebra. The sequence goes on along the minus strand of NC_135174.1, from coordinate 29,992,786 downwards.
CCTGAACAAACCAGCTGTCACTAAAGTCTTTATCTGATTGGCTAATTGTCTGAAATCAAGCGCTCTAATCAGGCACACCGGCAGACAGTGAAACCATCCAATCGATAAGTTGTGATGGAGCGTCCCCGTGGTAACTGCTGAACTGATCTGCTGTTTATATTGGCTGCCAATAAAGATTTGATGGCTTTGAATTGATCAGACACGACACCGAGCGAGGATCTGTCAGTCCCGGCTATCTGAGGAGACGCTTCGGCTCCGCCCTCAGTGCTGAGTGAGTCGTCAGTAATCGTGCGCAGGCTGGCAGCGTTTTATGCTCCTGTCAGGTGTGTACACCTGTCAAACATCAGCACAGCTTTATTTGTTTTTGGTGCTTCTGTCTGCCTGACAGAGCTCATTCATTTGGATGAGGAGACGTTCATCTCGATGATAAACTGAACCTGAAGAAATGTTGGCACTGTTGTGGCTCAGCTGCACGAATGACGTGTTTTACTGTGAAACAACAGTCCTGATTTATTTTGTATGTATTCGTTGACTTTAATAAGTGAGTTTTACTGTCAGACAGTTCAGGCTGCAGTGTCTGCAGAACAGGACGTCGATTCAGATAAGACGAGAAGCTCGGAGCGATCGACACGTGTAGACTGAGGCGCTGCAATTCCCTCACACTCAGGTCTGACCAGCAGGGTTCGCTCTGTGTGTGTGTGTGTGTGTGTGTGTGTGTGTGTGTGTTAGACATCTTTGTGAGGGCAGAAAAGTAGCTTACTACTATACTTGTGGGGACCAACAGTCACTTATGGGGACAAAATACCTGTTTGAAGACATTTTTGAGGCTCAAAATGTGGTTTTAGTGTCAGGGTTACAGTTAGGATATGAAAACGTGTGTGTGTGTGTGTGTGTGTGTGTGTGTGTGTCACTGTGTGTGTGTGTTAGTGTGTATGTGAGGGTGTTAAGGAAGTGAAAATCTGAAGGCGGGTCAGACAGGAGGCGTTGGAGCGATCAATACTTTGAGATCGATACTCATGGAAATTGCATGACTGCTGACGCCGTGTGTCTGCCTGAGCGCACACATTACCACAGAGAGAAACCATAACGAGCGGAGTGGTGTCGTTTATGTGCATCGGCGGGGTTTCCACCATTGATCTGCTCTACTTTACTCATGTACTTCACACGTACATCCAGCCGTGCATGTGATAAAGATAAGCTGTACGTCTATGTTCGTGTGTCATTGTTTTAGATGATTTCACCCACTGAGGACGGGTAATGTTAGGTAATCCCCCAACATTATGGTACTTGCTCCTTTAGTAAATACTCACATTATTCACGACATTCCTTTAACAGCTTAACGATTAGCTGGTTGCTTTTTGCACTACCATCTTATTTATTCATAATTTATTTATAATTTAAATACTTAAGAAAATTATTTTTTATAAATTGTACTCTGTGACATGAAAACCCTAATCTGATCGAATTTTATGGAAAAACTTCAGTCTGAGAAATATTAAATTTAAATGACATTTATTCAAGTTAAATATGATATTAGATCTTGTGCCAGCGCTTCTCATTTATGTGTTGATCTGCCTCATGCAGAAAAACTTGACTGAGACCTGCTACCTGAGGAGGAGGTCTGTATTATTCAACATCACTTCCTGTTTTCTTTCCCCCAGTGCAAAGCAGGCAGTGCAGGGTGGAGGTGGTGGATCCCTCTGATCTGCTGAGGTATGAAAGCAGCTGCTGTGTGAACATGTGACTCGCATAAGTGAGTGTCAGTGTGAGGTCATTAACGTAAAGGTCCAGAGATGTTTCGGGTTAATGGGATTTGAATGTGTATAATTACTGCAATGCAGCATGAACGGAGATAAAAGAAACATAAAGAGAGAGGAGAGGAGGATATAAGGACACATGGAGAGAAGAAATGTTCTCCAGTCTGACAACAAATAGAGAAAGAAAGCTGGAGCAGTATTAATGACAGATGTTACCTGCACCTGCAGCGGTTCAGATGTTTGACCATCAGAATTTATTTAAAACTTATTACTGACTCATGTGAGTGCTGTGTGAAGTCAGGGTTGTTTTGTGGTTAGACTGGCCCATCGTGGCAGACAGGCCTCTCCTCTGCCTGTTTCTAAGTCACTCCTGAGAACCACCTCTTGACCCTGACCTTTGACACCCCGTGAGATGTTGGTTTGAGTTGATTCTATGCTGTTTTATCTTGTTTTCTTGTTTAATATGGGGCTGTTTTAATTTCTATGTATTACGTGGTTTATTTATTTATTTTTGCTGTTTTCTTTTATTCTTTTTTTTTTCACTTATTTTCTGTACAGCACTGTGCTGGCTATGTTAGAGTGCTTTATAAATAAAATTGGACTGGAAAAATAAAGCCAAAATTAGATGACCTCTAAATAATAAAAATAGAAAGTGTGAGACCACAGATCTTCCTTATTTAACTTATACATAAGCTTCATTTTCTTCTTCGTGATTTCTGCGTGTTTGAGTCTAAAAGAACATTCTTTAAGTCTGGAAATAAAGCTTTGTTTTAAAAAGGTGCCCAAATATCCCACCTGGTGCCTCCTGCTAGAGGACACTGGTAAAATGTGGTGTTATCCAATCAGATGATCAGGAGCTGTCCTTACCTGTATAGACGAAGCGTCCCGGCGCTCCTTTACAGAACTGTTTGGACTTGTAGGACAGCGTGACCTCGACGACTCCGGGGATGTGCCGGGGCGGAGTCTGGACTCGGATAGCGTGAGGGGTTATCAGCTGGAGAGAGAAATAATAAGAATCATCGTTGTTGTATTGACACACACAATACACAATGTTTGCTATATCGATCAATTATCCAACTGATCACATGGGTATTACCTCGCTCCACACCAACATGGTGCCAAAGACGACCTGAAGGCCATCAAAGAAGTTGTCGCCAATGAGGATGACGGTGGCGCCGCCCGTCGTCCACCCCTCGCTGGGACTTATGGCTTTAATGCAGGGAGTGGCTGCTGGACGAGAGACACCAAGAGACACAGAGGGAGAGAGAGAGAGACAGAAGTGTTAGGGTCTCATTAACTGAAGCTGCAGTTCCTCTAGTGTCCAGCAGAGGTTCCAGCAGGGAATCACTGCCACAGAGCTCCATGTTAAAACGTTATAGCACAAATGAACCACAGATGCTCAGAAAACAGAGGCCTGGAGCCCTGATTGGCTTTTATTAGGAATCCCAGTGTGAGCCACAGCCAATCAGAGAAGAGAAACTACATTTCAACTCCTGAAAAGCAGCCTCCGCACACATTATTTCAACATCCTGCATCAAAACATCCACATTTTAAACCAGCGCTGCGGGCCTGTCTGTGAACACTCAGTCTCTTTCATGACCTCTCCGAGGGGTCCAGGCCCACAGGTTGAGAAACATTGAGCTACATTACTACAGAACTGAAGGTCACACACACACACGCACACACACGCACACATAATGTTAATTGGGTCGTGGCTTTTATCCGCTTTAGCTTAGTTCACTCCAATAACACACACACACACACTCAGACAGACACACACAGACACACACATATTCAGCCGGTAATGACTACTTCTCTCTCGTCTTTCAAGTGCGGCTGCAGATTAATTATAAAGTGAAATGAAAGTACCGTGTGTGTGTGTGGGTGTGTGTGTGTGTGTGTGTGTGTGTGTGTGTGTGTGTGTGTGTGTGAGTGTGTGTGTGTGTGTGTGTGTGTGTGTGTGTGTGTGTGAGTGTGTGTGTGTGTGTGTGTGTGTGTGTGTGTGTGTGTGTGTGTGTGTGAGTGTGTGTGTGTGTGTGTGTGTGTGTGTGTGTGTGTGTGAGTGTGTGTGTGTGTGTGAGTGTGTGTGTGTGTGTGTGTGTGTGTGTGTGTGTGTGTGTGTGTGTGTGTGTGTGTGTGAGAGAGAGAGAGGTAGGGCAGCTAATCTCATCACTTGCTGACTTGAAATGGCATTATAGCACCTGACCTCTCTTCTATTCGATGCGATTCTGTGAGCTGGCGTCAGGTGCAGACCTTCTGTGACGCTCCTGCGCTGTCGCTTCGTGTTTTAGAAATAGAAAAATAAATCTGTTATAAAGTGACCCAAACGTTACTGACCATCACACCCTGAGAGTCACACACTGTGGCCGGGCTGTTCTGTCATCAGGGATGAGGGTGTGTTTGTAACACGCGTGCGTTTCACTCATCTGCAGTCGAGTCCACCTGGTCCTGAGTTTCCGCTGCATTCTCAGGAAACCGATCTAATATTTAAACACACGTCTGTTCGTAGAGCAACACAATGAGTGAACTCCGGCGGTGTTTTATTTTAGACGTGGAGAACATGGTGCATGGACGGCGACTTCCTGTGTGAGACGGTGGATCTGAGGTGGAGTGGGTGGCTGGGTGAACTCGCAGGTTTGAAAGCGTTCACGGCACGGAGGTAAGTGTGCAGAAATAACCGAGCGCAGAGCTGAAAATGAGCGAGAGCTCAAGCCCACGGGACATCCCCTCGCTTTGACTGGGAGGGGTGGTTTCCATGGTAACTGTCTTTAATTAGGAGGGCAATTAAAGAGGTTGAACGGCCCGCGAAAAGACACTCAGTCACACACATGCACGCATAGACACACACTGTCCTCTCTGGGGACCCTGAAGCGTCTGGTCTTCCTACCCACAATCCACTAGGCTGATTTCTCTGCAAAGAGCAAATTACACTCGTCTCTCTGCAACTGTCGGATCTCCTACACCAGTCAGACCAGTGACAGAGCTCTCAGTACAGGAGCTGACTGTGATCGGTGGACTCTGAAACTCTGACAGGAAGTTCTCCTTTGAGCACGCCCAGCCTGTCGCCATGTTTGGATGAAAGGTTGGCACTTGTTCATCAGCTCCACTATCTGAGTGAGGGGTGCAAAAAAGAGTTAAAAAGAAGCGTACCCTCAGACGGGTCCAGTCTCCGCGCCCGGCGGCCATGTTTGGAGTTGTTGTGCACGAACATGTTGTCGGAGACGGCGAGAACGTGACCATCCACATTCACCGTCGTTGACACAACCACCTGCAGAGACACAGCCAAAAACATTTAATCATGACAGCAGGAAAAGAACAGAAACACTGGTGATGTCACACTCAGTGTTGGGGAGTAACGGAGTACATGCACTGCCGTTACGTATTTAAAATACAAAATATGAGTAACTGTATTCAGTTATAGTTACATGTTAGGCTATGCTCTCTCTATTTTTGGTTTCCACGCTGGTGAAAACCCAAACAAAACACGCATTAAGAGGCTCAAATGCACGAGTCTCAATCTCACGGCTCATAATGACGTGAAGAAATGTTTTTGACGAGCCCAGCTGTGAGTAAGCTGTTAAGACTCGACTACGCTGTGTTCATGTTTTCCTCTGAAACAATAAGCTCCGTTGCAGCAGTCTTTCAACGCCTCTCTCTGTCTAAAACTTGACCCAGACAACAAAGTAAAGCTAGTTTTCAGCTACGAGCCCGACACGAACCCGACGTATTAGTCAGAGGTCCCTTTACTACGGTTCGGAGCTGCGGACCTGTTTTATATACGCGTGGAATAGTTTTCTATACGAGATCGCTGCAAAAAGTGCAGCCTTACCTAATGTCCACCTACTGTTACTCATTTATATTAAGATTTAAACATCTAGCTGGTGTTGGTGTGGAGAGTAACCTTCAGTAATAGTAATAAATCACACAGCAATAGGATGTAGTTGTAAACAGCATGATAATATATTAAGTAATCCAAAGTATTCAGAATACGTTACTCTCACTGAGTAACGTAATGGAATACGTTACAAAATACATTTTGGGGCATGTAATCTGTAATCTGTGGTGGAATACATTTTGAAAGTAACCTTCCCAACACTGGTCACACTGATGATGTCACCGTCAGACATTATTTCCTCTTTAATTAAAGGCTTCTAAAACAAAATTAAGATTTCATAATGAGGAGGCAACAAACTGTAAACTCTATGCTTTGATATTTCTTTGACCTCTGACCTGATGAAAGTTTGTGGAACACTCTAAACGAGCCGCAAACAGGATGAGTATAAAGTGTTTGAACACAGGAAATAAAATGATGTGACAAATGTAAAAAGGTTCATTGTCTGAATGAACCCGCCTTCTTTATGATGTCACTGCCAGGTGCCAGGTTGTGGCCATTCATCATCTGTGGCTGGTTGCCGTGGCGAGGTTGTTGCCGTTGATCCATGGCGACGGAGCAGAAGGTCACGCTGAGAGCGAGTAGAAGTGTCCTCTGTCGCCACAGTGGCTAACCAGCACATCCTTCACCCTGCTGTCACCACGACAACCACACACGAGTACACACCTGACTTCACCTGTCTCCGTCCTCCTCTCTCTCCTCCTGCAGCTCGCTTGGCCCGTCTCCCCCCTCCCCCTGCCCCGCTGCTTTAAGTGGACTTAACATCCTGTCAGCGTGGCCAGCGCGGCGTGGCGGCGAGTGTGTGTGTTACTGTGTGTGTGTGTGCGTGAAGCTGTGAGACAACGAGCAGACGGAGGAGAGAGGCAGTTTCCTCGAATGACACGTCTCCTCTCTTTCAGCAGCAGCGAAGCTTCGTGAGTAAAATCTGTGGCAGCTGGATAGTGTAGTGATAAGACCACACACCTTTGGAGTGGAAGCTGCAAGTTCGATTCTATCCCAGCATCCAGTCAAGGTCCTGGGTAGGCCCCCCGTGCCAAACACCAAGCCCTACGTCTGCAGCTCGGACATGACACATTTCTCCGTATGACTGTGTGTGTTATCAATAAAGCTTGTTTCTTTCTTCCTGAGTGAATATCACCTGCTCTGCAAGCTGATTGGCTGGTCAGGTGGACAGTAGGTGTAGGGCATCTCCTTCCTGTAAAAACACATCTGTGGGATGAAGCTGCAGAGCTTTCTGAGGCTTTGAAGCTTAAACATTAGCAGGCTTCTCAGACTCCTTGGATACCCTGTTACTACGATAACCTCACAGCAGCCATATTAGCAGTTCGCAGCTAAACCCACCTGTCAGTCGAAGAGGCCAAGTTATAAAACATCTTCCCCCCTGCAGCTGTTACGAGGGGGGAAATAATCTATAGAGACCAACCCAGAGGTTGTTTCTCAATATGCATACTTGCATGTACTCGTGTGTACTTGTCTGGGCTTGTTGAAGCCAAGTATCCCAGAATGCATTTCGTCTAAAACTGAAAATCAGAGAGACTTTATTAAGCCCAGAGGGAAAGTGGCAACAGTGGATGACCGTGGCAAAGACTCTAAGTAAAGTTTGAAATATTACTTTTTCTGTATCACAACTTTAAAGATGTTTAAAGATGTAGACGTGTAAAGTTAAATATCGTTTATCGAGACATTGCCCGTTTACAAAAGTGCTCCAACATTTTCAGAGATGTCAGCTGACCGGGAGGTCGAGGCTCGTGAGAAACGCCTGAATCACGGCACTCGCTTTCGCCACCCAGTGGAAATTAAGCATGAGATGTAATTCACTTTGATGATCCATGGTTCATGTTTGGCTTATTTCAGTGTTTTATTTGTTCCTGAGCAAGTTACTTTGATTAAAGTTCAGCTTTATAACTGCATCGTTGTATTTAACTTTAATGTCTCACCGGAGAGCTGCCAGTATATTTGGAAATCAATCTTTGGCCCGTCTTTATTCTCTGGTGTAAAAATGTGCTGACTCTGAGTTAACACTAACAGATATTTTCATCCTGTTGTTCCAAACGCAGCATTCTCCTGGACTTCCTCGTGAACTTACGAGGTAGGAACTAGCGCGCTTGCTTACTGAGTAATGGCCGGTTTGTGTATCAGCCATGTACATGTACTGACTGACTGCTGCCTCTGCTAGATGCCAGAGGAACTGCAGGTTTGAAGCTCTTGGTCCCACAGACCGAGCTGGTGTAACCGACAACAGGCTGCTGGTGTTGTCTTGTTGTTTCTGGGTTCCTGTGATTGGCAGTGAACACCTGTACACCTGTGATATGGCAGGTGAACAGGTAACAGCGTGGTGAAGGAGACGCTATGTGAACCTGACATTTCTTAGGGTCTGTACTGACTTTCCTCCGAGCGACAGGTCGCAGAAGTTTGTTTTCTTTAATGGTGTCGCCGTTTTTTTCGTCAGCTGTTGGTGCTGCAGACATCGACGGACTCATCAACGTGTTGATGTGTTTGACGTAATGCAGCAACTTTTTAGAAACATGTTCATCACATAAATCGCATGCTGTCAGCTCATTCCATGTTTTCCTTACATAATAACATCAAAGTTTTTGTTTACTTTCTGCAGATTTGAAGGTATTCGTTTTTTTTCAAATATGTGTTTATGTTTTATGGCTCCTCCTCTCTCCTCCCACCTCCTGCTGGCTTCAGCTGCTCTTTTGGACCGTAACGGTACGATGGGTCTGATCAATAATGAGGATCAATCATGGGGCTCTTCTTCCTGATAAGCGGTGCTCGTTGTTAAGTGTCTGATGAATGAAGCTCTCGTGGTTGAGGGTGTTTAACTGCGGGGCGCCTGTATTTGCGCACTCAGTTAATCTGAGCTTCATGAAGGCGCTCGGGGTCAGCAGGCTCTCCCTGAGACGCAACACAGAGGGTCACAGCAGCTTTACTGCCTCCTTTATATTTACTGAGATCGTGAATGAAACATTTTTATGCTGCTGTAAATCCAGAGCAGCATTTTGATCTTTTCTTTTACTGAGTGTCTGCACGGACACGCAGCTACGCTTTCAAACATACCAACATCAAATCAATATTATAACACACACAACATGCAAAGACCCCACACAAACATAAGTATCGCTATAAAATAGTGGGAAAAGAAAATAATAATAATAATAATAATAATAATGAATAACTGCTATGACCGTCTGTCTTTTAGTGCAAGTATTTAGATTTCATGATTATTTTCTTTGTTCCCTGATTGCAAAGACTTTGAGGATCAATGTAATAAAAACACATCAATGACACATTCTACTGTGTGTTGGTTTAGTGCTCAGGGTGACGGCTCAGACCCTACAGTGTGGAGCACATTTCTACTACAGAAAGGTTTTATGATTTGATGCTCTGAAGCACCACTGATAAATGCAGCTTACGTGGGCTATTACGCCCTCACGTCTTTTAAAACTCTATTGTGGTAGCCGTGGTGATAAACATCTGCAGATACCCTCAACATCTGGAGCTTCTGATGCTTTCAGGCAGCTCTGGGTGGGAGATTTTGTTTGGTGGGGCTTCATGTTTGAGAAGCTTCTGGTTTCTTTCTCTTACCAGCATCAGACATGGACAGGCCGACTCTGATCCAGCAGTGATCATTAAGAACAAACTCTCATTCTCATGAACGAGTGTTCCTCTGCAACATCAGGTTCTTTGTTCTCCACCAGTTCTACTTATCAAAGGATTATTTATTTTTAAAGTTTCATTATTGATGAGTGAACGTCGAGTTATCCTGTCTGTACTGGCGTGATTGTGACTGACACTTACTACCATGTTACTGCTTTTGACAGGAAGCTTGAATTTAATCATTTAACACTTCATTCAGACACCAAACAGATGCTGAACACAAATAATTGGAAGGATGGACAGACAGACGTCTCTGATGACCTCTCATATTTTATCTCCAAAGCAATAAGCCTTGGGCTGCCCTGCTGCAATGCATTATGGGATCATCCACAGCCATGTCCTGCCCTTTAGGGAAATGAATTCGTGTGTGTGTGTGTGTGTGTGTGTGTGTGTGTGTGTGTGTGTGTGTGTGTGTGTGTGTGTGTGTGTGTGTGCTTTACCTGAAATCGCCTCATGTCTCGTGGGTTTCCTGCATTTTTCAGGCAGTTCTGGTTACACTTCAGAAAAAACTTGAGGAAAAACCTGCAAACACACAGATGAGATGTGATCAGGGCTGATTGCATATCTATTAACCAGTAATAGACACACACACACACACACTAAGATCAAACTGGATGATGTGCTGTACACAAATGTGAAGCTGGGAGGAGGAGTGCTCTACTGGAAACCATCTCACAGGTTAAGATCAAAAGGCTGGAGCTGTTTGGAGTGCACGCTGTTTGATCAACATTTTACTTCTACGTCAAACAATATTCAAGAGTAAATGATGTGATAGTGACGGGACTGGAAACCAAGCATCAGACATGCACGGGTAGCAGCGTCAGAGAGAGGGGAGCCACCCGAGCAGGAGCTACGCTCTTTGGAAGAGCAGGTGACGGCATCTTCAAAAGCAAGGGTATCGAAATGGACAGTAAAAATATTGAGGGATGCCATCCTCTCCCAAGGAAAAACAAAAATCAAATACCTGCCATTATCATACGTTTTGTAAATAGAAAACAGAAAAAAGAACTGCTCAAGCAAGGAAGAAAGCGTACAAATGTTTATTTAAACGAACACCTAATCAAGAAAAATGCTGACACTGCAAGACAAGCAAGGATATTAAGAAAACAGAAGAAAATACAGTGACCTTGGACGTCAGACTGTAAAATATTCATTGAGTTAAATGGAAGACCAGAGCAGGTTCTAGTCATCAAAGAGATGACACACCTACAAAGATAAAACTGATAAGTCAGAATGCAAAGCAGTGCTAAATATGATGGGACCGTCCAAGTGCACAACCAACGCAGATGTCTGACAGTTTTCAACTAACAACTCATAGATATTGACAATAGGACATTAATGTATGACAGCAACACAGATCCTGATTGTAATGTCTTTAACAATAAGACAAATGAATGCAATTATTACACAAACGAGCAATTTAAAAAGAAAATCAAGGTAGAACAGGGTATAACAACGGTTCACTTTAATAGTCAAAGCTTATATGCAAACTTTCAATCCATCAAAGAAAACATAACACAGTTTAAACAGCCATTCAAGGTGATGGGGTTAGGGTAGGCTTTATAACCCTCACCCATATCAGAGACCTGGATAACTCCTGGAAAAGAAGAAGACTTTAAAATAAATGGATATGAATTCCTTCATGTAGACAGGATCAACAAGAAAGGAGGTGGGGTGGCACTTTACATTGATAAAAACCTAAAGTACGAAAGAATGGGAAGAACGACGACTGTTATTGATAACAGTGTATGGAAAAAAGGAAAAACCTAATTGTCAGTTGTATTTACAGAACACCAGGATCTAAGATTGAGATATTCAAGGATAATATGGAGGACTTATTTACAAATATAAAGCAGAAAAGAGTGTTTATCTGTGGGGACTTAATATTGACTCATAATAAGAGTACAGCAGAATTTATTGACTCCATGTACAGCATCGGTTTATTTCCGCTGATAACAAGACCGACCAGAATAACATCTCACTGCACGACTCTATTAGATAATATATTTACAAATATAATAGAAGAAAATATAAAAAGTGGGCTATTAGTCAATGATATAAGTGACCATTTACCAGTCTTTGCATCTTATAATTGCCATTATAAAGTGAACAACGATGGACACGAGATTATTTACAAAAGAATAAGAACAGAGAAGACCTTAAATTGTCTTAGAAAGTAACTTTTAAAGCATGATTGGAATATTGTATATGAACAAAAAGAAGTTAATAAAGCTTACGAAGAATTTTTAAGAACATTTACTACATTACTTGATAAAAACTGCCCAGTAATTGAAATCAACAGGAAACACAACTATGCAGGAAGACCATGGAGGACTAAAGGACTACAAAATGCCAGCAAAACAAAGAATAGCCTATATCGAGAATTCATAAAAAAGAGAACAATAGAAACTGAAAGGAAGTATAAAACTTACAAAAATAAATTAACTAATATAATGAGATCCTGTAAAAGAGAGTATTACATTAAAAGGTTAGAACACAATAAAGATAACACAAGAGATATATGGAATGTATTAAACAGAATAATCAAAGATGAATCAGGGAATAACAATTACCCTGGATCATCATTTTACAAACTATAGACCAGTGTCAATACTCTCCCAGTTCTCTAAGATACTGGAAAAACTCTTCATAAAAAGATTTGACAGTTTTGTGGAAAAATATGAATTACTGACAGATAGTGAGTTTGGGTTCAGAAGCAACAGGTCAACAGCTTTGGCACTGATAGATTTAATGGAAGAGATAACAGAACGTGTGGACAATAAGAGGTACGCACTCGTTTTCTTACATCTAAAGGCGTTTGATGCTGTTAATCATGAAATTCTAATAACAAACTGGAAAGGTGTGGGTAGGGGAGTGGTTTTGGACTGGGTAAAAAGCTATGTAGGGAATAGGCAACAATATGTACAAATAAATGAATATAAATCTAATTTGATGGATATAGCTTGTGGAGTACCTCAAGGTTCAGTACTGGGTCCAAAAATGTTTATTATGTACTTAAATGATATCTGCAGAGTATCGCAGATTTTAAAGGTTGTAATATTTGCAGATGACACAAATATACTGTGTTCAGGTGGGGAGTTGCCACAGGTTTTGAGGATGATCACACAGGAATTAACGATATTAAAGAAGTGCTTTGATATAAATAAATTATCATTGAATCTAGATAAAACCAAATTTATGTTGTTTGGAAAGCAAAAGAAAAACATCAAAGCAGTAATATGTGTTGACAATGTATATTTAGAAAGAGTCAATGAAATGAAATATCTTGGTGTGATCATTGACCACGAGCTGGAAGCCACACAGCACTGATGCTCGGGGGAAACTGGCACGGGGCCGTCGTGGGGAACACAAAGCACATGTTGGATCAGAAAGCCCTGCACATGTTATACTGTGCTTTACTACTGCTGTATATGAGCTACTGTGTCGAGGTCTGGGGAAACATACAAGAGTAACACACAAACAATAACTATAATACAGAAAAGGGCCATCAGATTAATAATAATGTGGGTACAGGGACCATTGATCTGTTATTGTATATTTTACACATGTTTGTATGGGATATTGTATTTGTTTTAAATGTTATATACCTATGTGGTATGTGACTTTTGTTGCTATGATGCCAGGTCTCTCTTGGAAATGAGATTTTTAATCTCAATGAGATTTTTTACCTGGATAAATAAAGGATTAATAATACAAATGCACTCTTTGTCAAAATGCAAGCTTTTAAATTCCAAGAGTTGGTGAAGCTTAAAACAGCGCAAATAATGTATAAAGTCAGAAATAAATTGCTTCCAAAAGAAATCTGTAAATTGTTCATAGAAAGAGACGGTGGGTATAACTTAAGAGGGAAGTGGAATTTAAAAATACAAAGTGCTAGAACAACTTTAAGAACGATGTCTATCTCAGTTGCAGGAGTTAAATTATGGAGCAGACTAACTGAAGAAATAAAAGACAGTAAAAACATAAAACTGGGTTAAACCAGGACGGTGATGTTGCTGGTAATGGTGTTGTTGTTCTTTTTGGTTTTTTGTTTGTTTGTTTGTTTGTTTGTTTGTTTTTCCATAACTTGTGAATCTGCAAATTTACACATTGTGTCTTTTTCATATGAAAGAAACTGTACTGTGGTGGGGCTTGATTATTTCTTGTTTTTGATTTCTGTATGTTTGTTTTGCTTTACTTTTGTTTCACATGTTGTTTGTTTAATTTAAGACTAAATAGAAAATAAATGAATGAGAGGTCAAACTTGAGGGGGTGGGGACAAATAAGTAAATACTTCTGCTCCTTTTCAAACAGATAATGGAATGATATTTTGTAATGATTGTGAAAGCACGTTTGAAATGTTTGAAATAAAAATGAACTGAACTTAGTTCGTCTGATTTTTCTTTTCTTGTTGTCTCATTTAAACAGCTTTTATTCAAGAAAAGTTGCATAACAATGGTCTCTGTCCCTTTGTACAGTGCAGGTACATCCATGAGTTTGTGGTTTTAAACAAAAAGTGATTGAAGTTACTCAGTCTGTGTTTCTATGACGTTCTTTTAATATCAGGTCATCCTCTATGAAACACAGGTTGAGATTG
>NC_135174.1:29953877-29973877 GCF_041146795.1 Maylandia zebra | reverse complement strand
GAGACGATTCTGAGACTGAGTGTGTCTGCGACCTCAAGGGTCAGCAGCAACAGGAAACAACACCACGCGATTAGCCTGATGAATCCGCTTCACTCGACCTCTGACTTTTGTTGTAATTGGAAACTAGAGAAGCAGTCAGGCAGCAACATAGTGCTCTGCATGTTCTTAGCGTGTTCCCAGTGAGCTGTGACTGTGTCCTTGTCTTGTTCTCTCTTCATCTTCCTGTTTATTTATCTCAGTTGTTGTTGATGCGTCCTTGGAGTGTTTACTAAGTGCTGTCAGAGCGTTTGTTAGCGTGTTGTACCAGCACTTTCTGCATGTTTTATTCATGTTCTTTATGTCAGTTTTAATTAGAACATGATCCCCAACAAGCTGCATGACAAAAACACACCAGCAGAACGAGCAGCATCCACACCCTAACCCCAGAACCTGCTGTCGTCTTGTAGTCTGCTGCTGTGTCGGGCTGCAGGCACAGTTTATATAAGACCAGTCTAAATTTAACCACTGTCACACAGCGACTGCTGTTAGGGATGGACTCGAGAACAGTTCTTGTAGAGAGCTGGTTCTCGGTAGTCTAATTCCGTGGAGTTGTTAGTCTGCCTACCGAGCCAGCTTATTGATCCTGAATCAGCTGATTTCAGTTCTGTGTCGGTGGAAGAAAATAGCGCCGCAGTCTCCAGCATCGACATGGATGTTATATTTTTATTACACAAAAGATGAGACGATAGAGTGACGACTGCTCCAGAACAGAAACAACTACACAGACAGCATGCTAACACTAAGTTAGCCAAGAGCCCAGAGTGACGTTAAGCTGAGTAAATGCTGACCCCAGACCAGCACCATGATAACGTGAGCTGCTGCTGAATTTCAAGAGGTAAGAAACTGATGGGCAGTCAGGCTGCAGCCTCCGTTTCTACCTGTTCATGTTTCTAAAGCAGAATCACTTTAAAGTCTCTTTGTGCTGGTTTCCATCTTTGATTTGTGCTGTCGACTTTATGCTCATACATAAATACTTGGAGAAAGATCACGCGTGTCCCCTGTAGCCTGCAGGTTCAGATGGTGAACTGGTGATTATGAGACGGTGTGTTTCAGATCCTTTTACAGAGTAACATGAAAGTAATATAACGAGTAGTATAATGAATGTCTTTCTCCTGGGTGTAATTAGGTAACGTACTGCATTACTTTTAAGAAAAGTGTTCTGTGTAATATTGTAATAATTACATTTTTGAGTAATGACCCAAAACTGATCACAGCAAAGAGGGAAACACCTCCAACATGCACAAACATTTGATCACTCAGCATGTAATTAATGTGCATGAATGTAATGTCTTTGATATGCTGCTTAGAGATGGTGGTGGCTAAAAGTGGAGCCAGTGAGAATTGGTACGGGAAGCGAAAAGGAACTGAATCCATAAGCGATTCATTATGGAAACTTATCGATTCTCAGCCCAACTGCTGTCTGTTTGTTTATGTGGCGTTAACTGCTCTGCTTGTTCAATTAAATGTAATCTCAAGACTCTGGCTTTTCCTTCTTTTTGACATCTTATCAACTCTGATTGGGATCAATGTTTGTAAAAAGGAAAAGAGATAAAAGAATGAGGTTGCAATAATTTACAAATCATACAAAGGCTATTTTTATGGAAAATAGTCCAAAGACAACAGGTCAACATGTGTCTTATCACATCCAGCAACGTCCGGCAATGTCAAAAATAACATCGACCAAGATCCAGCAAATTATGGAGTCACTATTTCTTAATTATGTTTGTAAAATTGCTGAATTGTTTTCCCGAGCAATCACATTTCAAATGTTGTTATTTTCACTTTAATTTTAGGTGTTTAATGACGATTTGTGCATCTCTGTCTCAACTGTTTTAAAGCTGAACTGTACTCTGTGTGTGTGTGTGTGTGTGTGTGTGTGTGTGTGTGTGTGTGTGTGTGTGTGTGTGTGTGTGTGTGTGTGTGTGTGTGTGTGGTCAGATGTGTTTGGGCCTGTCGCTCTAATTATCACCAAATGCTGGACAGGTTTTTCCTAATTAGCATCTGCGGCTGGTTTGAACATTGAGCTAATTAACAGCTATTATGACTCTCTATCACACACACACACACACACACACACACACACAGATTGCTTTTTTATAGTCAGAGACAGAATGTGTGATTTGCACACTGATAAGGAGTCGTGTGTGTTTCAGTGTCAGATGGCATCACAGGCTGAAGAACTGAGTACCAGCTGTTACAACACACACACACACACACACACACACACACACACACACACACACACACACACACAGCAGTGAACATTCAGTCCATTCAGGTCAAGGAGATGAGACGCAATCCAGATGTGTCGCAGCTGTGTTCAAATCTAATGTAAAGTCAGTGTCACGTTTCTCGACAGCGGAAAAATTCTGAAGGAAACTCACAAGTTTCTCATCTCAGTGAGGAAACCACAATTTCCACTATGACACAGGTTTCAAACTCCAGGCCTCGAGGGCCGGTGTCCTGCAGGGTTTAGACGTGTCCTTGATGCAACACAGCTGATTTAAATGGCTAAATGACCTCGTCAACATGTCTTGAAGTTCTCCAGAGGCCTGGTAATGAACTAATCATGTGATACAGGTGTGTTGACCCAGGGTGAGATCTACAACCTGCAGGACACCGGCCCTCGAGGCCTGGAGTTCGACACCCCTGCACTATGAGTTTCTACTCTTCAGCTGGATCCTGGTCCAGTCGCACTAACACAGAATGAAACCTGCCGTGGATCAGAAACACAGAGTGATGTTTGTCATCTGACAGAAATCTGATTTATCCCGAAGAGTCTGCAGGTCCTCCTACGGCAGACAGACGGGGTCAAACAGAGCAGCAGGAATATTCAGACTCTGACATTTTACTGCTAAACAACTTAATGTCAGCTGTCAATCACTCACACACTCACACACACACACACTCACACACATACATACATACACACACACACACTCACACACACACACACACACTCACACACTCACACACACACACACATACACACACACACACGCACACACACACATACACACACACACACACACACACACACACATACATACATACACACACACACACACACACACACACACACACACACCTCAGTGTTCAGACTGTACAGAGGAGGAGGTAATTAAATGAGATAATGAGGAGTCCATCAACTCTCTGTTCACAGTAAATGAAAACAGACAGCTCCTCCTCCTCTGTTCTTCATCACAGGAGGAGGTTATTAACAGCTGGACCAGGCTGGGATCTCTGATTCCTCTGCTGTCCATGAACACGTTCACCACCCAGAACAGGCGCCATGTTTTTTGTAAGAAGTAGTATGTTTAAATATTCTGAGCACTAACGTTTAGCAGCACGGGCTCTGACCAATCACACACCAGCTCTGCACATGGACCAATGAAATGTCAGCAGGGTCTCGGCAGGTGTTCTGTTTTCATGAAGTCCCCTCTTGTTAAAATTCAGAAGAGGAAATTTAAGAAGAGAGGAGGGATGAGGACCTTCACAGGAAGTGACATAACAATACCACAGAATGTGAAAGTTAGGACACAAATATCATCTAAATCCCTAAAAATACATATATTCATCATGAATTATCCGAGATCTTTTTATGCATCTGTGTCCTGATTTATTTTGATGGTAACAAAGATCACTGAAAATTTCACACTTTGATCTTTAATAGTTTTTGAGATTATGTTCAAACTTTGCCTCAGACATGTAACCGTGACAACTGTGTGAAGGTGGCAGTTTTTCAATAAACATCTGTAAAAGTATTTTTATGCAAATTGGAACAGAAAATGTTCTGGAAATCAGCTGATTCAAGATGGAAGTTTTGATTTATCAGCTGACCATAACAAAATAGATTTGTGCAGCAACTTGTTGAATTTCTAAGATTTAACCTCCCAGGACCTGCGTCCACATATGTGGACATCACATTTTGGGTTATTTAGACCAAAATACTCAATTTTGCTCTACAAGGGCCTGATGTCCACTTACGAGGGCATTATGCTGCCACTGTTCTATCAAAATTGTATACGAATGTCCTCATATGTGGCTCTCATTTTTCTTAGAAACAAAAATCAGGTAAAAAAATATTTGGTAATTCTTTGTCTTTACATTCATCAGGTCCCAATCAGCCCAAATAGCAAAGAGAAATTAAAATTGCGTGCCATGAAAGAGTTCGGGTCTTAGCAGGTTAATGTACGTATGATGGTTTTACGTGTTTACAGTGAACCAAACACTCCAAACGTTTCCAAAATAGGAAAATGAAAATTGAAAACCGAGGTCAATAAAAATCAATCCTGTGAGACCAGAAGTGACAAGACGCAGTGGAAACATCCCCTAACCCTCCAACCAAAACCAACCAGCAACCACAACAGCAGCAGCAGATTCCCAATTCTTCCTCTCCGTGTGCAGCTGGCAGAAGTGACATCAGAGGAGGTAAAACCCTCGCCGCCGTGAGAGACGGCTCGTTAAAACTTAAAACTCAAACAGCAAAACACAAAATGAAGCAAAGAAACGTCCCTCTGACTGTGTGTGTGTGTGTGTGTGTGTGAGCGTGTGTGTGTGTGTGTGTGTGTGTGAGCGTGTGTGTGAGAGTGTGTGTGTGTGTGTGTGTGTGAGTGTGTGTGTGTGTGTGTGTGTGTGTGAGTGTGTGTGTGTGTGTGTGTGTGTGTGAGTGTGAGTGAGTGTGTGTGTGTGTGTGTGTGTGTGAGTGTGTGTGTGTGTGTGTGTGTGTGTGTGTGTGTGAGTGTGAGTGTGTGTGTGTGAGTGTGTGAGAGTGTGTGTGTGTGTGAGAGTGTGTGTGTGTGTGAGAGAGAGAGAGCGTTGTACCTAATTAGCCTGTCTGATGCAACGTAAAGCTGAATCCTGAAATACCAACAGAGTGTGTGAGGCGCAGCCATGAAACCACACACATCTGTTTTTTTAATTGATAATCAATAGGGACGTGTCTCTACCGGCAACACTTACTAATGATCAATACTCACACACTCACACACACGCAGGAGGAGACACCTGTTAAAAAGCAATTAGAGGGAGCAGGTCTGTCTCCCCTGAATCTGTATCCTCGTAACAGCAAAGGAGGACAGAAAAGGAGAAACGATGAAGACAAAGATGAGAGGAAGACTCTCCAAGTACTGCAGGAGACGAAGGGGTGAAGAGGAGGTGAGGAGGAGGAGCAGTTTGTGAGGATAAAGGGGAGAGGAGAGATTTAGTTGTAAAGTCAGTGAGCGTCTCCTCGATCACAGCGTCTGATGTCTAATGATGAACAAGACGATCAATACGTCACCTCTAACTCCTGACAGGGGCAGCGCACACACACCGACAGACACACACAGTGAGAGTGAGTCGAGGCTCGTATGTTGGATAACAAACGTGTTTGTTTATATCATCAGTCATATGATTAGTTTCATCTCTGAGTGGCTCGTCTGATCCAACAAACTGCTCCGCCCCTTCCTCTGTGTTTGACTCATGCTTTCTGTTTGCTCCGCCCCTTCCTCTGTGTTTGAATCACGGGGCCTTTCTCAATATGCGTACTTGCGTTCTCGTGTACTCGTGATACGTCATCAGTCGGAGACCAAGTACTGCTCCAATTCGAAGTACGCATCAAGCCGAGAACGCGAAAAAGTCCCGGATGTGTTCTCGCTCCGCCCGTTTTATCGATCATGCATCGGTGGTGACTTGTGTGGACTTGGTACAGCTAAATATCCCAGAATGCATTTCGTCCAAAACTCAAACACGGCAATGGCGGACGAGCGGGGCTAAAACTTACATATTCCTCTTTCTGGGTCACAAAATAAACTTTTAAGTTCTTTTCAAGCGAGAATGTAGCTGTGTGAACTTCAAATATCTGCTCAGTTTATCAAGATGTCACATATTTCCAAACGCGCTCCGACGTTTTCGGAGACGTCTGTGACCCGCCGGCTCCACAGCAGACAGCGAGGTCGAGGATTATTAGAGCCGGCGAGAACAGCGGACTCCCGGCACATCGTTTCCAACCCCCCGCGGTCTTTTCGCTGCTCAGGTTAAACAAACCCCAGCAGCTGTCTATTGTATTGAGTGTCCACTACAATAAAAATAGAAGCGTTCTAACATCTCACCTGCTTGTTTTTATTAAGATATTCATGTACACTATTTTTATTAATAGAGATTTCACTACTGAGGTTAAACATGATATAAAAGTCACTTAGATCGCTTCCAAATGTTAATGTTTGGTTTATTTCAGTGTTTTATTTGTTCCTGAGTAAACCGGTTCGGCTGTGATTAAAGCTTCATAACATATTACTCACAGTTAAATTAAGAGGGGACGGCAGTAAAACCTCCAGACCTGTGACATCATCAAGTACGCGGGCGTTCCAATTGTACAAATCGCGAGTCCGTGCTCGCGTACTTGAGAATTGAGAAAGGGCCACGCTTCCTGTTACAGACGTATTTATCCAGCACCAAATCACAACAACAGCAGCTTCAAGGTGGTTTAGGCTGTACGGTAAAGACCCCACAGGAACAGCTCACAGTCATTTTAAGAAGCCCTGACCTGCAGACCACAGCCCAGGAGAAGGAGTCCATCTTCAGAGTTTACTAACTTTTTAAGTTCGACCCCTCAGCTCTGCTCACTGTCCCGTCTCGTCTTTCAGAGCGTTTGGATCTTTAAACACACTTCGTTGTCATAATCTGTTGTTTTTGAAGAAGACATGCATGTTTTCAAATGAACTAATCGGAGTTGTTGGTAACTGAACGATTATTTCCGTATTACCATCAACCTGTGTATGAGCACAGCTAACACATGCAGGTGACTGCTGTGTGTCTGACACTTTTATACAAATCCTGGTTAATTAGTCTTTGTTTATTTACCTGCCCCCTCCCCCCAGGTGACTCTGCCAGTCAGCCATATTTGCGCTTTCTGTGAACGGCGTGTTCGGCAGTGAAACAGCAGCAGATGGTGTGTTCAGGGTCACACTCTCCACTCCGTGACTGTTTCCCAGGAAGAATAAAATATTCAGCTACACTTCATCTCTCCATTGACTCCCATGCATTCATACATTTAACATTTAGCCGGCCGCAGCCCTCTGGGGGCCCAAACATTATTCTGCTGTCAGTCACCCTGAAACACGGCCAGTAATGAGATTCCATCCAAAACCAACCTGCAGCATGAGAGGGAAATCACACCTACGCCCGCTAAATGATTGACAGCCCATCGTCCTCCCATAATCCCACGCTGCAGACACCAGAGACCCTCACAGACAGGAGATTGTACCCCCCAAAAAAATTTCTCACATCAGGTATTCAGAGCGAGAGCGTGTAAAGATGAGAGCTAGTTCCATCACCACCATCATCAGCAGCTACAAACAGGCAGACAGATTGACGGCGAGCTTTTTAAAGATGTGAACGTGACTGAAGATCATCGCATTAAAATGTTCTCACAGTCAGCGCTCAGAGGGGGATCGTCCCATCATCGATGACCCTCCAAAGCTCTTCACTCAGAACAAAGAGCCAGACGAGGTTCAGCCTGTGGGCTGGGCCCCTTTGGAGGCCGTGAGGGGAAATAACCTGCACAGAGTAATGGTTTACCGACGGGAACGCCACAGGATGCTCGACGGAGGAACAGTAGGCAGAAATCAGGTCACTGGTCTGAAACTACGCCTTCAGAGGATGAAGCAAAAACATCTGGGAGGGGAAATGTCTGTGCAGGTTCTCCGTCATCCAGGTCTGGATTATTGGACTTGACTCAGAGGTCCAAAACTAAGTGATGATCGCAGAAGTAAAAATGTGAATCGCTGCATGCAGAAAGCAGAAGGAAGCTGCAGCTCTGCATCCTGTCAGACAGTCGTCATGTTTGCAGATGATGCTGCGCTGTTCGCACCTCTGAGAGCTAATGGCTAAACGTGACACTGACAGGTATCCTGCACCGATGGCTGCGTTCACCGGCAGCAATAAAAAACTGACTCACGTCATTGTCTCGTTTACTGAAAATGAGACACATTTAATAACAAGTTCTCATTTATTGACACGTCACAGTGAAGAGTGTTTTTCTGTTTTATCCGGTCGTTCAGTCTGACGTCACTAGCCGTGTCTGGACCTAAACTCCGCTGCAGGTCCATATATCAAACGATCACTATGGCATTACTGAGAGTTGAAAAACTGTCTAAAGTCTTTCATCTTTAATAAAATGATCAGCGTTCTGCTCTACCAGGTGTAACAATTGAGTTTAATATCCAGGCATCCATGAAAACGGAATTTATGACATTTAACGGAGTTAGAAGTTAGCAGGGAGTTAGCTCGCTAGCTTCTATCTAAATACAATATAGCATGTCCTGACTGCGGGGTTTTGGAAACAAATTAAAACGTACAGCTCTGCTATCACTTCCAGCATAAATGAAGACAGAAAACTAAACAGCAGTGACGTTTGTAGGGTTACTGAAGTTTGGCTAGCTGCTATATAATGATGTGCTACGTGATCGCTAGCGACATAGCTATGTTAGCATAATATAAACAAGCTAACTTTTTTTCCACTCGATAAAAGTTAACGTGAGTGTTCTCGGTGGTCAGGAACAAATGTAATCGCATGGCAGGATGCTGTAAAAGGACCAAACTTCAGCCAGGAGAACAACTGAGATAATCCATCCACAACACGAGGTTAGTCATTCATATACTGCTGCATGGGCTGGGCTGTAGTTACATCCTAAGGTTTTAAAAACTGAGCTTAAATAAATGATTAGCGGTAATAAAAGCCGAGGGAGGTCAACAGGGATCACTGACTGTTTTAGGAGCTTTTTGAGATTAAATAGAAGAAAATACAAAACATTAAACATGTTAACAACACAAAAGCCATATTAAACGCAGACTACTTTAGGCCCGGAAGTAGGATTCGTCACGTCATCAATTAACAACCGGATAGTTGTTTTAAATCATCTTTCTTTTATACAGCATTTCTGTGCGCACACGTACGAGTGAAGAAGGAGTTACAGTTGGCGGAAAGAACATGTTAAACGAAGCAGCTGTAAAATTCCTGCATATGTTTTATTGTTATTATTGTTGTTTTCCAGCTTCTGTCCTGTATGCAGAGTCCTAATAAACTAAAAGCAGTATGATCCACATTTAAGATATTTTTTATATATATTTTAAATGTTTGCTTAAAAATGGAAGCTGGAAATGAAAGGAAGAGATTAATTTATTCAAGTACATTGTCTAACCTTTAATGAGCCAAAAATCTGTGCGTGTTCAAAGACTTTAAACCCGTGGCTGCATCCTGCATCTTCCGACTGCGTGTCTGCTGGCTTTACTTCCTGTCTTTGTCTTCCTTTCCTTTGTGACGGCCCACCCTGCGCTCACTCTGTTCACCTGTCGGTTTTTTGGTGCATTTCTCTTTTCTGCCTCCTCACAGTTCATTTTTGATGCTCCTTTCTTGCACTTTTGTGCACTGTTTATGCGCCTTGTAAATTAACGCTTATCTTTAAAGCTGCGTTCAGCTTTTAATTCAGTTCAGGTCGACATGCTGACAGAAACCAGCGGTGGGTTCTGGAGTGAAGGAGAAGAAATGAAATGCTGTTGTGTTAGTTTTCTTGAAGTGAGAGCGAACGAATCGCAGTGTTTGTGCTCTCTCTGCAGTCTGACCCTGACATGTTTCCTGTTCACTGGACGCCGCCAAAAACACAGGAGACCTTCCCATCATGCATTTCAGCTGGCAGAGGGAGAAAAAAGAGCTGCTGTAAAAATCTCCACTTCTCTTTTCAAAGAGCTGCTGCAGTCACATCCATCCCTCCATCCATCCATACTCCCCCCTCCTCCGTCCACAGGGGAGAGGGGGAGGGAGGATTGAGATTAATACTCAGGAGGAGGACAAGAGCTGAGGAGAAGGAGGAAGAGGAGGGGGAGGTGAAAAGAGAAGAGCATAGCATATGATTCCTCATGGGAGGCCAGGAAGGAGGGGAGGGGGAGGAATCTGAGAGGAGGATGAAGAGGAGGCGCAGGCTCAACCACATCAGCCCAGTAGCTCTACACGTCATCCTGTTTGAATGATTTAAAGCCGAGCTGCATTTAATGTTCACCTTTCATTAGCCCTTAAATTCACAGAGCTACTCAGCGTGAATCACGCTCCCACCGCACATAATCAGCACGTTCGTGTCACAGCTCACTTCACTTTTATTGATGTGGTACCAACAGTCACTTTACACTGTAAGGTAAAGCCCCAACAACAATGAGCAAGCACTTTGGCGACAGTGGGAAGGAAAAACTCCCTTTTAACAAGAAGGAACCTCCAGCAGAACCAGGCTCAGGGAGGGGCGGGGCCATCTGCCACATGGAAACATGATTGGACGAAACCCTGAGGAACGCCAGCATGAACCTTACTGTGTGACACAACAAGCTTCATTCATACTGTGCTGCTGTGATGTCACTACAGGTATGCTAACCCGAGCCTGGCAAAGGTAACTGACCAATAAACAAACCCAACCAGTCTGCTGTTTCTCACTGTGTGTGGCACCAAACTGCCTCTTCATCCAGATACGAAACCAGCAGGTGGATCAACAGAGTCACCTGAACGCAGCAGATCAGCTGACGTCTTTCATCACATCCTGCTAAAAACCTTCACGCAGGGGGCGCTACTCAACCTGCAGCTCCTCCTGTGTCTGTGACTCGGCTGGTGCTCTCTGGCGACTGATCGAGAATCTGCCGCTCGGGCAGAAGACAACCTTTAAACGTACGCGACAAGGCTGACAGGAATGCGCCGCGTGTCATCGGTGTCTGTTTGTCTTTGTTGCATCTGCTGCATGTTTGTTTGCGAGCGCACAAACAGTCTGACAGGTGTATGTGAGTGCGTGATGCTTCGTATCTGTTACCTGTCGATGATGACGGGGTCTGACGGCGTCTCGTTCCTGTTTCCACAGCTCTTCTTATCGCAGCAGCGGCTGACACGCACACAGAGAGACAAAAATGAAAGCAGACCCGTCAGTCACTGCAGAGCCTCGTATTTCTTTCAGACAGCTCAGGTGAGACACCTGCACACGCCCACTCTGTATGCAGGGAACAGGCTCCATCAGGGCACGAGTCACCGTGGACGTGAGGATACTGTTCTCAAACATCGAGACTTTTATTTGAAGCAGAGAAGAAGAACTACTCAGATCTGGTCGGTGTTTTGCGGCCTTACCTGCACATGATCTCGTGCGTCAGCAGAACTCGGCACATCTCGGGGTTTTTGTCCTGGCCTTCATAGATGATTGCCTGCACACACACAAACAGGTAAAGTGAAGATCACCTGTTGCGCTTCATCATGGCCCCGCCCACTGGCCTGCAGCAGAAACAGCTCCATTAAAGCCGGTTTCATTCGTCTCAATTAGAGCTCATTATTAGCGATTAGCCTGAGTGAGAGTGAGCGGGACACAAACATTTGATCCTCTGAATGTTTCATTACAGCTGCAGCCTGCAGATATTCACATGAAACAGCTGGAACCAAACGCATGAAACGCCTCTCTGTCACGGTGAGCGCCGGCTGACGGCGAGCTCGTTAAAGCGCGCTAATTGAATGAGTCGTAGGGTTCAAACGCTGCTGCTGCTTTTCATTAGAGACAAAACTGAGTGACCCGGCTGCTGATGGAGCGCTTCTCTATCACACAGGGACCACGCCCATCAGCGCCTCCTACAGACCACAAACGATCCTCGGTGCTGATGGAGTACGGCCCCCCGTCTGGCCTCAGCTATGAGCCTGGCTTTACACGGTACCACAGAAACCGACAGGGGACGTAACAGTGTCCATCTTTTCCAACCAGTCAGGATGAGCCTGATCGGAAAGCAGCAGGCGAGCGGGACCACACAGAGCTGACAGACACGTGCTCGCCACATTCCCGCCATCGTTTCAGACGATGAGGAAACTGCTCAGACGTGAAGGCGGCAGATGGCAGCGGCTCCTCACTCTCTCCGATCACATGTTTATTCTGGAAGTGGCGTGCTAGCACGAGTCTTTAACAGCTGATTTATTGACACTCAGAGACAAATGCAAACAAGCTGCGACACGACGTTCAATCTCTAATAAACTCAACACAGCGGCAGACCGAGCGCCATCAGGGCGCCGATTCTCAGGCGCGAGTTTGAACTTGGAACCGTCGAACAAACGCGAGCAACAAACTCTGTGATCAAAGGGTCTGTTTGACTTCAGTGGCTCAGCTTCCTGTTTGAGAAAATCCTGAAATATATCGAGGAGGAGGAGGAGGAGGAGGGGGAAGAAGAGGAGGAGGAGGAGGGGGAAGAAGAGGAGGAGGACGAGGACAAGGAGGAGGAGGACGACGACGAGGAGGAGGAAGAGGAGGAGGACGAGAAGGAGGACGAGGAGGAGGAAGAGGAAGAGAAGGAGGAGGAGGAGGAAAAGAAAGAGGAGGAGGACGAGGAGGAGGAGACGGAAGAGGAGGAGGAGGACAAGGATGAGGAGTAGGAGAAAGAGGAGGACGAGGAAAAGAAAGAGGACGAGGAGGAGGAGACAGAAGAGGAAGAGGAGGAGGAGGAAGTGGAAGAGGAGGAGGAGGAGGAGGAGGAAGTGGAAGAGGAAGAGAAAGAGGAGGAGGAAGCGGAAGAGAAAGAGGAGGAGGAGGACGAGGAAGAGGACGAGGAGGAGGAGGAGGAAGAGGAGGAGGGGGAAAAGAAAGAGGAGGAGGAGGAGGAAGAGGAGGAGGGGGAAAAGAAAGAGGAGGAGGAGGACGAGGAGGACGAGGAGGAGGAGGACGAGGACGAGGAATAGAAAGAAATGAGGACGAGGAGGAGTAGGAAGAGGAAGATGAGGAAAAGAAAGAGGATGGAGGAGGAGGAAGAGGAGGAGGGGGAAAAGAAAGAGGAGGAGGAGGAGGAAGAGGAGGAGGGGGAAAAGAAAGAGGAGGAGGAGGAGGAGGAAGAGGAGGAGGGGGAAAAGAAAGAGGAGGAGGAGGAAGAGGAGGAGGGGGAAAAGAAAGAGGAGGAGGAGGAAGAGGAGGAGGGGGAAAAGAAAGAGGAGGAGGAGGAAGAGGAGGAGGGGGAAAAGAAAGAGGAGGAGGAGGAGGAAGAGGAGGAGGGGGAAAAGAAAGAGGAGGAGGAGGAGGAGGAGGGGGAAAAGAAAGAGGAGGAGGAGGAGGAGGAGGAGGAGGAGGAGGAGATGTCTGTCTGAAAGAAGTCGGCCTGAAACTCTGTCCGACACCTCGGACTGCAGCAGGAAGAAAAAGACGCTCTTATTGTGAAACGTCTGATTTTTGAGGTTCATTGATCAGGCGAAACAATCGTCACTGCCGTTGCTGTTATTGATCCTTCCCCTCTCGGTGCACATGCTGATGATCAGTCATCTCACCTGTTTGGTCATGGAGTCGATGAGGCGGACGTACAGGTCCTGCTCCGTCCTCACCCCTGCACACAAACCAACAGTCGGGGTTAGCGTGAGCGAGCAGAGACGGGGCTGTGCTGCTCATTAAAACAAGCGCACCCACCGTTACTGTAGAGCAGCTGCAGCTTGTAGTGGATCCCGTTGTTGGTTTTCTCGCCCGTCGGCTCCTGAAACAAAGTCAGGAAACAAACTGAGGCGTGGGTGCGTTTGGTTTCACCACCTGATGTGACCAAGCAGAAGTTCTGCATGTTTTAGTGCATTAGAGCGCGCTGGTGTGTAACTATTTCAACCTTTACACAAGCGCACACGTGTGAGGTGGCTGAGCCTGCTGCATAATCAGAGGGGAATATTTAAACTGATTATTCTAAATGAAGCGTCAGCTCCTGCGTTTAGAAAACATGCAAACTTTTGGAAATCGGCCGTGAAACTAAACACACCTCTCAGCTCTGTTTGGGGCTTCATTTTCCCTGCTTGGTGAATCACATTCACACTGGTCTGTCTGCACTGAGCCGAAGCTGTTGGGCTGATAAACATGAATCAACCTTCGGCACAGACGCGACTGTCAGAGGGAAAAACTGCTGCATTAAAATGACGCAAACTGCATTTTATTGTGTTTACTGTGCACACTACTGCCAAGCACACCTGTCACAGGTGCTGTTGTCTATTATACCGCTGTGGACATGTTACGCTGCTGGAGCTGCGGTATCAGTTTGATGAACGAAGCCTGAGCTCGGGATGCGGAGCTGACGGTCTCAGCTGTCCAGATAAATCTGCATTTTTATTTAAATGTAAAAAATATGAAGTGAGGTTCAAATAAAAGCCACGTGTGCGACGCTGATAAAATCAGCACTACTGTGTCACTGTGCTTGAGTTCAGCCTGAATGGCAGTCGCAGCGTTACGGCGCCTGGCAGAGGGTCTCCTTCCTGTCGGGATGCGACTGAGTCTCTAAAGTTCAGATTCCATCTCTGTTCTCCGTCATAAGAATGAGAGCGTCTTTGATTTCTGTCTTTGCACACTGTGCGGTGTGTTTGTTTTATGTCCCAGCTCCTCCCCGCATCCCTCTGAGTCTCACCTTCTCCTTTTCCACAAAATCGACGTAGGCGGTGCGTTCGATCTCGACGGGCTGACCCTGGCGGTCGTACAGAGCCAGCACGAAGTGGAAGAAATTGGACTTCCTCAGGTTGGACGGCGGCTGCTTCTCAAAGTGAGCGCGAGCTAACCCCACCCCGCTGAAAAGCAAAGAGATGGACAGAAATATAAAAGATGCAGGAGGACGAGGTCAGGTTTATTGTTGCAGTCGTCACAGAGCTTCCTGTGCTGTTATTTCAGCAGGATGACAGTTTCTTCAGCGTTTCTCTGTCACAGTAAAATATTTCACGTCTGGCTCATGTGCTGAAAAACAGCGTATTACAGTAAAATGCACAAAGTGCTTTAAATCCAGGAAAACTTCCTGAAGATGAACAAGGTCAGAGCTCAGATTAGGACTCGCTGAAGAAAAACGCAGGTCGGACGTGATTAATCGCAGCTTCACGCGGTCGTCAGGCCGAGAAACACATCACACATTCACCGTATCAAAGTCTGGACGATGAACACGCGCTCAGCCTCAGCACAGACACACTTCAGTCTGACCAATTACACATTATACTGCAGTAATAATACAGCAGCGCGTTATTAGAGCTGTAGTAAAATTTGTGTTTAATTTAAATAAACACGTTTGAGTCGACTTTAAAAAGCTTCTCACGGGTGAAAATATCCAGAAGCTTTTCCTTGTTTCACGGCGAGAAGGTGACTGAGGAAAAACAAGCTCTGCACTAAATTAGAAAAATTCACATTTCATGAGTTTAATCATAATAAATCAGCTGAAACGTTTCTGTTAAAATTAAACGGAGGATTTCGCTGCAGGAAAACCTGCACGATCCAATTTATTTAAACGTGAGGATAAAAATCTTCATCATTCACCAAACATGCTGCACAACTTTAAACGGTCACATGGACGCAGCTTCAACATGTTAAAGAGAGAAAATCAGGTTCACACAAACTGTGAACATGCTCGATTTATTAATATTCATGCGAAGAAGTCAAACTGCAGCTTTGACCTCGACCGCGAACATCATCGGAATATCTCCCAGTGTTAAACCCGGACGGCGGCGCAGAGACAAACATGCTTTCATAGAAACAAGTCGTGCTTTTAATGTGAAATCTTTAAGGTCACAAAATGTTAGAAATGTTTTTGATGAGAATAAACTTGAATTTGTAGTTTATGTCATCATGAACTAAAATCATCATGTCAGGAAATCTAACAAGAGAAAAGAGTTTGTGCTGAGAATTTAAAAATATTTCTAATAGTTTTTGTTTCATTTTTAAAATTATTTAAATGAATTTCCTGCAGATGTTCAGGTGGATTTAATTCTTTTTGTTCTATTTTTGAACATTAATGTTTATTTTCTCAGAGTGAAATGATTTTTGTGGCTCGTCCTGAAAAAACTTTGTGGTATTTTCCATCGTTCTAATGCAGAAACAGATCCGACGGCTGAAGCTGCTAACGATGATAAACTGTGACGCTCAGCTGCAGGGCGAGCTCAGACCGCTGCCGACCCGTGCCTCGTTTATTACACGCAGCGCTTTAACCCCAAACCTTCGACGCCATCCAGAGAAACACGAAGTCAGTCTGAGGAAAAATAAAACGAGCTGCTCCTCGGCTCAGACAAACGTTTCACTTTGGGAAACAAACACAAGGAGAAGTCTTTGAGTCAAACTCTGAAAATTTAAAGATCAAATAGAATTATTTGGATGATTTTTGATAAGTGTTTCCTCGCTGTTTTTATTCACTTTAAATAACTCACATTTACAAAAACATTCTCCCTGTTTGTCTGTGAGCTGCAGGAATTTTCCTAAACTTCAGAAACATTTTAAAATCTTATTTTCAATCTGTCTGACCTTCAGAAACATCTAAATAATCTATTTTTTCCCCTCCAGCAAAATAATAATTAGTGTTTTTTCTGCTGAAGATTTAAAATTAAAATCTTTTCTTTGAGCTGCAAATTATTTTTCTTTCGAGTGAAATAAAACTGCTGTGGGTCCGTTGGGACTACAGCTCCCGGAGTCCCTGCGGGGTGGCGGGCAGTTTACCTCTGAGCAGCCGTGTTGGCGTCCACCACACCGGCCGAGTGCATCCAGGAGCGAACGGCCAGCGGCTCCTCCTTCATGTTGGCCGTGGCCCCGCGGGGCAGGTTGTCCTGGATCCCAAACATCTCAGGGGCCCGGATGCTGCGAGCGTCGCTGCTGCAGCTCAGCCGCAAAAACAAGAAGAAGAAGAAGCAGAAAAAGTCCAGCAGAAAAAATGTGATCTACAGGACGGAGCGAGGCTTCTGGACGGGCGACATTTTCTTCACCCGCACGTCGAGGTCTAAAACGAGGCGGCGAGGACGAAGAAAAACAAGGAGTTTAAAATTCTGCTGAACTTTTCGTCTGATTTGCAGATTTAATTCAACTTTTCAGGGCAGAAATTTTTTTAAGTTTTTAAGAAGGTTTTTTTTTTTATTCTTGATCATCAGTGACAGAAAAAAAGGCCGGAGGAGGAAACGGGAAAAGAGAAATAAAATCCTCAGAGGACGAGAAAACGAGGGGGAGAACAGCCGGGTCCGGACGGCGAATCAAGCAAAGTGTCTTTTTTCTTTTCCCCAAAGAGAGGAGGAGAGAGGAGGTGGGCTGGGATGGAGGGGTGAGGAGCGGAGGAGAAACTCTCAGCCCTGCGGCCCCACAGGACTGGACGGCAAAACCCAAAAACCCCACGGGTCTTCCTCCTTGCTGCTGACGACATCACGGCGGGGGTGGGGCCTGGCCTTATAAGGACAGGAGAGGTGAGAGACGATGTGTGTGCGCGGGTGTGCAAGAGCAAGATGAAGAGAGGGAGGAGGGGGAGGAGGGGGAGGAGGGGGAGGAGGGGGAGGAGGTGCCAACCAACCAGAGCCAGAGAGAGAGGTCTTGATCGCCCCATGCTCTCGCTCGCTCTCTCTCTCAGTCTGAACTGGTTCCTGTTCATCCCATCACCTCGTGTGGCTGTGGTGAAAATCCGCTCAGAGATCCAGTCCTTGTGGTCCTGGGTCTGTTATCAGACCCTGAGCCAGGTCAGCGGGTCCCTGATGGTCTCTGTGGTAGCAGCTCAGGCCAGACGGAGGCTGAAAGACCCGACCGAGTTCAGACTCTCATCCAGGAGGTCAAGGTGGAACTATTCCTGACCCTGATCCAGAACCTGAGCAGCAGTCACCAGGGTCTAGTTCTGGTTCCGCTTCAGGACCAGGTCCCATCCTCATGTTTCTAACACAGCAAGTGTCTCCTGTGACTCAAGTTTGTGACCACTTCCTGCTTGCTCAGAGGGACCAATCTAAGCGCCGGCGGTACCGGAGGTGTTCGCTCGCTGAAACCGGGGTAACGTGAAGCCGGCACAGGTGTTAAAACCCCTGAGCTTAAATAGTCTCGCGCTCAATCGCCAGAGAGCGCTGTGACCTGGACACAAATAGGTTTGGGCTTGTTTTTCCCGTCTCAGAGGCGACTGCTTCAGAAATCCAATTATCTCTGAATCCTAATCATCTCAATCGATCATCTCCATCAGTAAATGTCCAATCAGCCGTCACGGTGCGTTCCTGCGTCCTGTGGTTCACTGAGAACAATCTTCAGTTGTCTGATGCTTCCTTCGCTTTTGTCTCTCGGCTGATTTTCATCACCTTGGTCAGAAACTTCCTCTGAGAGGATCTGACTGTCAGACGAGAAGCGAGGCAGGTTTTTCACAGGCACTCCAGTCTTCAGGGGCGAAGGCCTCCGAGGCTCCGAGGGGTGGACCGACAAGCAGAGGAAGGAAAAGAGAAGAGGAGGAGGAGGAGACAAAACCCATCTGCACAAACGAAGAAGAAGAGGAAAAACACAAGGAGGAGAATGAAATTATTTCCAGGAAATTCAAAGTGAAAATATGATGAAGAGGAGCAGAAAGGGAAGAGGAGAGAAGGTGATCTTTCTCCAGGATGAATGTGAGTGACGAAAATTGTAAACGTAAATAAAAATTTCAGCAACTGATCGACCAATAAACGATCGGCGAGAATAAATAATTATATTTAATAATAATTGATCAGCCTGCAGGTTCAAATTTAACAAAGTGAACAATGAACAAATGAGCTGCAGAGTACGGGCTGGCTGGGTGGGGTGGGGGTGGGGGGGTCACATCCCCGACCCGCTCGCAGGGTGACGAGAAACAAAGGGGGATGGACGTAAACACCCCGCTGCTTCACGTCCACATCAGCTGATGGTTTTTAGTTTTTCATTAAAAATAACTTTGTTTTTAATTTAATTTTTGCTTCTTCATCATCCTGCGGACGAACTGTTAATATGGACGTTCAGTAATTTAGGAGCTCGTGTATTGTAATTACATTAGAGACAGAAAATGATCCTTTAAATGAAATAAACATCGAGTTTCTCTTTTCTTTAAGCTGGAGAATAAAGAGCGGGCCGACGCTGAAGAGGGAAAAGAGTTGATTTAAAGCGAGGCTGTAAATGTGGGAGCAGAGGTCAGCAGAGACGCACTCCTGTTTCCACTGTGAGCTTTTATTTAAATGTGCTTTTATGATCTGATCTACATGAAGACAAACTCGGTTAGGGTCCGAGTCCATTCATCAACCGCAGGCGACCGATCCTGGCGTGCTCGCGCTGATGAATGCGATCGCTTATTCCCCATGTTTGACTTCATTATTGGAGCGTCTGAAGCCGTGACAAAGGTCTCACCTCTCAGTGATCAGGTTTATCAACACTTTATCAGCTTAATGTTTTTTGATTTTCTCAGAAAAATCATTTAAATGTAGGATTAAAAAAGTCTTTCAGCTCAAACAGATGAATCCAGACTGAAGCCTCATCTTTGTTTTTTGTTTGTGCCAAAATTAAAATGAGCTTTTTAGATTTTCTTTGAATGAAAAATGTAACATTGCTTGTCTGTTTTATTTTATTTATTAATCTGAGTGAAATCATTGGATTTCACTCAGATTAGTTAGAATATGTGAATTTAATCTTTTCAGATAAACTCAGATATGTTACCTCGTTTCTTCCTCTTTCTGCAGTTTTCCGAGGCTCAGCGCTGCAGCGAGTGTGTGTGTTACAGCCCCTCTGTATTGTGTGTCAAGTGTTTCCTTTTGTGTGTGTGTGTGTGAGACGCTGGGAGCACTCAGCACACACACATTTGCATTTAAATAGCGACATCAACCAGCGTTCACGGCACAAACCGGCGGGTTTCCCAGATGTCACAGCAAAGTCAGATGGCCCAGCTGTCTCTCTCTCTCTCACACACACACACACACACACACACACACACACACACACACACACACACAGCTGACTCTGTAAAAAACACTCATTGGTTCATTTGTTTAGCCAAAACTACAACTGAACCTGCAGCCTGAGCCGGTCTGATCACCTGAGTGTTTCCACCAGCAGCTCTCCTTTACAGGAACTCTGGATCTGTCCGGCTTCCTGCTGATCATCTAGACGTCCAGGACTCGTCCCAGGACCAGAGCAGGTGATAACACAGACAAACCTCTGCAGCAGCGTTAGGAAGATGAATATAACGCATGTTTCAATCTGTCTGTGACGTCTAAA